>NC_036247.1:13355190-13363592 GCF_002742605.1 Olea europaea var. sylvestris | reverse complement strand
TTTTTTTTTCCAAATAAAATTTTCCCCCCCCCCCCCCCCTTCCAACACACCCTTTTGCGTCTGATTGCAGCATTGCGTCCTATGTCATTCTTGTGAGCTCGACATAAGTAATGTACTTTGTCTAATTGTTAGGTGAAAAACCTTTCCATTATCAATTCCTAGAGTGAATTTTAGTTGAATATTATTCATCTTTGTAGAATGGACTCTTCAACTGGGGTAGAGTGTCCTGTGTCCGTATCAAAGACGTGTTGAATACGACACTCTTCGGACACTCTGTCATGGTCATTTTTCCTTTTTATCAAAAATAATATATTTTTTTAACTCAAAATTATTATTAAATCACAAATAGGCATTTCTATTTAAAAGATTTCAATAAGAAAAATTAATAACAAGTATAAAACTAAATTTATACTATATAAATGAAGAATTTTAGAGAATTTAATCAATGTTTTGAATCAGAATTTTTTTGAAAAATCGCATTTATGCGTGTCCGACACGTGTCTGTGTCAATGCTTCATAGTTAATCGTTCTATCGGGTTATGTTTGTATAAAAGATATGAAAAATTGATCTATCTTTTTCGAAAAATTCTATGTTATTGCTCGCAAGAACTCAGATTTTCCAAAATCTGTTTCCATTAGTCTATATTTCTGTGTCAATAGCTGTGCATAATGATAGTCCACCGTAGTTATTGATTTCATGGGAATGCATTATCTTTATTATTGGTCTCACGACACCTGAAAGTTAACTCTAAGTCTGTGGTGATAATGAACAAGTCTAACAGCTTATAGAAACTAATTATTTGTGGAACACTGGATTGCAAAGAATATTAGCTTGAATTTGACCGTCCATATTTCAATTATTAATATCAATATGAAATTACATACTAAAATTAGAGTCAGCATAATGCAACGTGCATTTGAATATAAAACTCTCAATATTCACTGATGTATGTAGTGATAAATCCCTAGTCAAGTACATCAAAGGCTCTCGTACCTTTTCCATTTTAGGTACTTGACTTATAATTATAGAATTTGCTTGCTTATAATCAAGTATTTTTCAGAAACTCTAGTGTGAAACTTACCAATGGTTCTGACAAAGAGATAAATTTAAATTTGAGATTTTATTTAGAATATCTGGGTCCTTACAAATCAGAGTGCGGTTAATTAGTAAATTGAAAAGGAGTAAGGTATTTCCAAGTCCCATGCCATTGTAATAATTAATAACACATGTTTTTCTTCTTAAGCAGTTTCTTCTTGATTCCTGTGTAATTCCTGGAGCTGTAAAGTTTGATTTTGTCTTTTGGGATTGTCATGCTAACACATTTCTCAATTACTAGTTTTTGGGTTTGTTTAAGTTTATGGTTTACACATTCTGTATATCTTTTATATGCGTTATGTTGCAGAAATGCTTTCCAGCATGAGTTGACTTTGTTAGAAAAGGTCCGACATCCTAATGTGGTTCAGTTTATTGGTGCTGTCACCCAGAAAATGCCTATGATGATTGTTTTGGAGTATCATTCAAAGGTAATCATCTCTCTCTACATGTGTATATATACACCCCACGGCCACAGGCATGCTCTTATTCTTCTTATTTGGCAAAGCGTGGATATGCATGTGTTTGTGCAAGTCATAATTGGTTTATGTGGCTAAATTTGTTAAATTTATGGCAAATGCTGACAATCAATCAATTCATGGGAATAAATTTCCAGATTGTCCACTTTTCTTACTTTTCTTTTTGTTTATTCTCTTTTGAAGTTTCTGAGTCGAATATGAAGTGGATTGGTTTCTAGTATCTAATTATTCTTAGCCTGAATTTTTTCTTTGCAATGGTGTTGATTAACCTGAGCATTGAATAGACTATAAATTCCATATTTGTTTGGCTTTGCTTTGCTCATATATGTTATTAATCTTCAGGGTGACCTAGGTAGCTATCTTCAAAAGAAAGGACGGCTATCTCCATCTAAAGCATTAAGATTTGCTCTTGAAATTGCCAGGTAATATGGTTTTGAAAAAATATATGGAAAATATAAGAAGTTGAATTGCTGTTTATTTTTCATTATTTGCATATGATCCTCCTTTTTTCTTCTTCTGCTGCTGCTTCTTTCTTCTGTTTAGTGTTTGTGTGTTGTTGGGTGCGGGCTGATTCTGTCTAGTTTGTATTCTGATGGCTCGGGCAATTTAACCACCTTGACAGGGGCATGAATTATCTTCATGAATGCAAACCAGACCCAGTTATTCATTGTGATTTAAAGCCAAAGTAAGGAAACTAAATGCTTAAGTTGGTTCTTTTATATAGAAAAAAAATATATATATTCTTGAATTCGACTTTATGATTGCTTGCACTTTTTAATATTTGAAGTCTTGGTAAGGTGCCAGAAATATTTTGCTGGATTGTGGAGGACAGTTGAAGGTTGCTGGATTTGGTGTGCTTAGATTATCCAAAGTTTCAGAGGACAAATTTAAACTGGAGCGTCCTGAAGCCATAGATCGTACAAGTAAGACATGTACACAAAATACTTGTGTAGCATCATACATTTCAGGAGTTCCTTTATATAGTTTGAAGATAAGATATGATATAATTATCGGGCATATGCTAGAGGAATCTGGTTGAATTTACATTTTTCCATCCACTGCTGGAAGAGATTTGGTCCCGAACTGCTGTTTGACCCCAAATTTTTTTCCTTGCTAAATGTAGGTTTGTATGTGGCAACTGAGATTTTTAAAGATGAAATATTTGATAGAAGTGTGGATGTGTACTCTTTTGGTCTTTTACTTTATGAGGTAATATTTTTCATCCTTATAATTTTGTTTGACTATGGAGAAAATTATAATGCAAGCAAGTATATTTCCCTGTCCATAACTTCTCCTGCATTATTATTTTATCAAATATTTCTAAATCTTTTTGAGATGATTTTTCTTTTTCAAATGGTTTACTCTCTCATGTTTGCTTTACTATGTAAAAGAAGCATGTTGATTATTCAACTCTCTTTAGTAAGAAACTCTATAATATACTTTAAGAATGTTATGGAGAATCTTTGTATTCCACTGCAAAAGATAACCCATAGGTCTATTTTTCCTCCTCACTTCACTCCTTTAGATCCGTCATGATACCATTGATTTACAATTTCGCAAGATGTATGATCAACTTCCTGTGTTATGCATATGTCTGTATATATTGATTCAGATGGTGGAGGGCGTGCCACCATTTTCAAAGTCTCCTGAAGAAATTGCTAAGTTGATGACCTTAGATGATAAGAGACTGGCCCTAAAGATGAAATCTAAATCTTTCCCTCCTGATTTAAAAAAGTAAGTCATTCTTTTCTTTTCTTTTTCTTCCAAATTTATCTGTATTTGCTTTCCTTTTTCCTTGTTCAGTTTCTCCATTTTAATCACCGTTGAGATGCAGTGATGTAAATCTCGTGGCAAATTTCTGTGCTTGTTTTTACCTTTTGTTTTGTATACTGTAATTCTCTCCTATATAAAATTATGCTTCTATATCAGAAAAGATGTTAAGCGAATCATGCTTTAAGTTTGAAGATTTTTCTCCAGTTACGGTTTCGTGAGATAATTTACTTTTTCAATCTGCATGTGGTCTTTAGGTATATTTCAGTAGAAGTGACTGAATTCTGGATAGTGAACTGTATTTTACTCAAATTGGAATTGTTTATCTCCAGGAGGTTTTCAGTAATAAGATAACTGATATTTTAAATGTTCAATATACTTTGTTACTATAACTACTTTATCTCCCTTCTTCACCTTTCCCAAACAAAGTATTCTTTTTTTTTTTTTGCTCTATGGTTTTGATTGACTTTATAGCTTTAGTAACTTTTTTCCCCCTGATTACTTGTGCTACATACCTAGGTTGATCGAAGAATGTTGCCATCCGGATTGTGTTGGACGTCCAACATTTTCAGAGATCATTGTCCGTTTGGAAAAAGTTGTTGTGAAATGCTCCAAACATGGATGGTGGAAAGATGCTTTCAAGCTCCCTTGGTATGCCTCTGCAAAATTTTTTCTCCTGTTATGTCTTTCTTCAGTGAAGGACAGCATTTGCTGATATAAATCACCTTTTGCCATAATGTTACGTGGGGTGAATCTTGTAAGAATTTTAGTGAATTTTAATGATTCTATAAAAATTGGTACAGAATCTTCAGATTTATGGACCGAAGGTGGAAAATTAAAGTTTTATTCTCATATATAATGCAGTATATAGTCATGTTTCTGTTATTTTCAGCTTTCGGTGCAATTATATGAAATATTGACGTTTGTGCAGGAAATGAAAGATGCAGTCAAGAGAAGACATGCATGTTAACAACTTGTGAGTCAGATCTTAAAGTATACTGTGGTCTACCTGTGAATAGAATGAGATTGGTTCTTATAAGTGTGTACCTGTTGAAAATTCACTTGTATGCCTCAGACTTGTACTTTGGTAATATCATATGATTGTGAAACAAATAAGTGGGAGATTGTAAAAAAGCTCTCTCTCTCTCTCTCTCATTGTTACATTTGTTAATTTTATCGTAGTAATTTTTATCTTTCTTTCTGATTCTAACTGTATATTTACATTTGTATAGACCTAATAGATGTCACCTTCATCAGAAATTGTCTCGATATCGATGAGATTGCTGATGGTTGTGGCTTGCATTTGTAGGGATAACTGGTGGAAAGAGGGGTGATCACTAGTGTCACACCTTCGAATACCTTTGGTGATTAGGCTTTTGCATAATTTTAGCCTTGCAGAGGAAAAGGGGGTGCCAGAATATTGCGAGTTTTGTTTGCCATAATTTTTATTCACATATTTTGTAGAATTCATAACCATCCATAATTATTACCCACTTATTAATTGTACATTCTATAAGACTCGCGAAATCTGCACCACAAGTTTTGCTTAAATTATAACCTCAGCCTTGCCAAACATATGCATTATGTACTCAAAACACATACAATTTTGCATGGTCTTACCAAATACGCCCTTATTTGGTGAATATTAAAATCAGATTTTAATAAATGTTGATGAAACATATAGTTGAAAAGTTGTGTGTCCTATTAAATACATGGTCAAAATTAATTGTTAATTTTGACTCTATTATATATAACATTACTATTGACGAATCACATATGAACCCATGTTACTATTGACGAATCACATATGAACCCATTACATGGATTATGTTAGAAAACCAACGAACTGTACCTATCCATGCCCGACAAGATTGTTGTTATTGTGCGCATCGAATGTGGGCATCATATGCGAGTATTCGAATTGTGTCATACTCAAAAAGTCTCCTGTGTGAGCTTAAATTGAGCTTGCTGATCTTATGGTCGGAAGGCTCGTCTGGAAGTTCTTGCACCATGGGTGTCGCATGGTCCGTCAAACTTCTAAATTTTATCGATAATATGATACTCCTTCCGTCCTATCCATATAAACTAAGTTTCCTTATTTCCTTGTTTCAATTGTATAGTCATGTCTTTTTATTGCGTATGTTTTGTTTCGTTTTGTTCGTTTACTAAATATACCCTTATTTAATTTGTCTAATTATAACCAATTTTTCCCGCTTAATCTTGAAATTGTACAAATATAAATAAGAGAAAATCAAGAAAGTTTTTGGCAAAAATTATTTTTTCAATAACATTGAATAAGAGTTTTTTTAATCCGTGAAAAAAACAAAGTCAGCCCATATAAATAGAACAGATGGAGTAATAAATAATGAATAGATAGATCATTTTATATTTGTGACAAAAATAGTACACTTATACTAAAATAGTGCTTAACAAGTATAGAACAATTAACAGAACGAGGTAAACAAGATGCAAAAAGATACATTGGTGAAGCAAAAAATTGATATAATTTTATGTAATATAAGACATTAATATCGATTCGGTCATATTAAAGTCTTATCTATGTAATCGTTAAAAATATGTGAATAAATCTTCTAAAACAGGGCCCGCGGAAAAATAGGGCTTATGTGGCCCTGTTTATATAGCACTGCTCAAAATATGTCTATATGCCCTTGTTTGAGTTCCATTTTTCAAAAAATGGATTTTTTTTTAAAATTTATTTCAATTGTACATTCTTCTGGAAAATAATGTTACACATAAATCTTAAATTTTTTCTTACTTTTTAACTATACATTCTTCAAAAAAATACTATTTTAAAATACATTTTTCCCAAAATCACATTTTTATAAAAGACCAAACAAGGGCTATATAAACAGAGGAAAAGTTTGGATCAGGAAAAAATTTAAAATAAAATAGTAGTAGGTATTCATTTATAATAAATTTACGCTTTAAATTAATATATGTACAAACAATTTTGAAAATGAAAAATTGATCTTTCCATGACACCATTTACAAATTTTAGGTCATGTTACTTTATGAAATAATTCTATAATAAATTTTATTTAAATTTTTGTAAGAAATAATGACAAATATGGACCCACGAGACGAGTCAACTCGTGTTATGGACCGAGTAAAGCCCGTGGGTTGAGAAGCCGAGTAACAACCCTAGCTGGATGAGTTGAGTCCTGCCCATATCCACATTCAACACCTCCATTTCCTTACCTTCTTTATTCACACACAGTTTTATGTGCATTTGTTGTATGTATCTCATTCTCTCTCTCTCTTCATCCACCAAACCCTTGTAAGATGTGATTTGGCTACTCGACTCTCCCAAAATCTTTTCAATTCTCAAAATTTCAGGTAAAAGGCAGAGACGATGGTGGAAAATAGTGTCCAATGGAAGACCCATACTCAACAGAACAATATTTGGATAATAATCTTTGCAATTCAACAAACTAAACTTCAACAGAATCCACATAGAGCCATGTTAAAGTTTGATGCATGTAAGCATACTAACCAAAAGCACAAAACCCAATCAAAACTACAACCAACAAGATTC
The DNA here is from genome assembly GCF_002742605.1 of Olea europaea var. sylvestris. NCBI lineage: Eukaryota > Viridiplantae > Streptophyta > Magnoliopsida > Lamiales > Oleaceae > Olea > Olea europaea. The sequence goes on along the minus strand of NC_036247.1, from coordinate 13,356,694 downwards.
TGGACCAACTAATAACCATCCAACAGCCAGCTCATCTACCAGTTCCAGATTCTAATCCTCTGGTGATGTGCCTGAAGTAGCATTGTCTTTTTGAATGGAAGATGGCCCCAAACCTCTTAGATTCAAGTTTCTGGCTTGAGCCTGTGGCTGCATTGAATATTGTTGCTGCCCATTCTGAGAATGTATATGGAGCTGTTGAAATTGTTGAACAGTTAACAATGTAGCCATATCGTCATGGTCGGGATGCTGGCTGGCTCCATAAGATGCAGGAAGATTCATCATAGGTCCACTATTTTGAATTGTTTGACCCATCTGCACTTCCGGATGCTGGACCTCTTCCTTTACTGCTTCATCCAATGGTGTGTTTTTAAGAAGAAAATAAGGGTGGAAAACATCATTTAGCAGTTTTTATGGAGTCTACCAGGGAAAAAAAATAAAAAATAAAACAAAACAAAATCAACGTTCTCGAGAAAGGCTAAGAATTGAATTCCGTTGCATTCAATGCATTGACGAAGTACAAATCGTTCACCTATTGAATGACTTCAATATCACTTCGAAGGATGATGCCCTAGTAAATAATCTAAAACCTACCTTTGAGTAAGTTGGCCAACTATAAAATCATGTCTGCATGTTTGTATTTTAAACACAGGATGTTCGAAATCACATTGTTCTTTACTTGCAGCCCAGTTTCGAAAGCTGCAGTAGGCATCACCAACACTCATTGGATATCTACTTTTAGGAACAATTTAAAAAGTTCAAATGAGAGAGTCGTCAAAAGTGTGAAAGTTGAAACAGCCTAGTTCTACACTCTGAAGTCAGTGTCATCTCAAGTCTGAACCTTTTACTTTCAATTTTTCTTCCATTCCTTTTTTCTTTTTTTAATTTATTTTGGGAGAAGCCAAAGAGTGGTGAAGAAGATGATAAGGAAGAATGGAACCAAAACCATCCTGCAAAGATAGCTAAGGATAGACTGTTACCGTCTATTAAGTGCACTTGTCGTTCCAATGTTTGCAACTCCAATTTCAGTTCACTGTTTTGAGCAGTAAGGTCACCTGTATCTTTCTGTTTGGGAGAAGCAAAGAATAGGTAATTACATAACATCATTCTTGTATTTATATATAGAGTGCATAACAATAGTGAATTGAAAGGGGAGAAATGCAAGTAGTAGAAAAATCAGTTCTTGAGGCCAAGCACTATGACCTATAAACTACATCTTTTCCCTTATTGGTATGCCTTATTATTGTATTTTTTTCCTCCTATAAAACATCAAGTGCTATCTATAACATGGGAGGGAGGGAAAAACAACCGCTCACTACCAGAGTATATGACAACCTCCTGGTAGCAGAGTCCTAGACTCCTGGAGGATAAAAATGCCGTTCTAAATCAGTCAAGGACCAATAGAGGAGGTAGTTTTCGTTTCCTTTTTCTTTCTTTCATGTCCTGTTAGTTTTTTGGTCTGTTTGCATGTGCCTGCATGGGGGGGGGGGGGGGGGGAGGGGGGGGC
>NC_036247.1:13352696-13355158 GCF_002742605.1 Olea europaea var. sylvestris | reverse complement strand
AGGGGGGACTTACTAAGAGATTTAACTGGATTTCACACAAGATTTGTCAACATCACCTGCAACAGGGACAATTGAGCATACAAGTATGTTTCTTCTGTTTGCAAAGCCTGGAGTCTCCTTTTAAGCTCAGCTATGTACCTCATCTTTCTATCCTTTGACCTTGCGGCTGACCGTCTATTAGCCCGCCACATGACATAAAAGAGACACAAAAGTGAGAGTACACAATAGCTTCAAAAGATGCTCTCGTTCTTGCAAGAAACAAGTAGATGCTAAATAGCTGAAAAAACATCCGAAAAGCAAGAGAGAGAAGCGAAAGCAGCAGTACAAGTGCTAGGAGATTAGTCAGTACCAATAAAAAACTGAACATTATTCCATCCATGATATTCTTGCAAGTTTGGAATGGCACATTGTTACCAGACCCAGCCTAGCCATATGTTCTACTAAGTAGCTGGTCATCAGGTCACTTTTTAACAGAGTAGGTATCAGTTGCACAACATATTTATTATAAACATAAATATATAATCTGTCAATATAACAAACTACGAAAAAAATATGCATTTATTTGTATAACAAAATTCGTTTGAATTATATATGATTAATTAAATATAATGAAAAATATAAACTAATAACAATATGAAAGTACTCGATAATTTCTAACAAATAAGAAGTTAAAAGAATCTTACATATTATTTGTACAAAAATATACGAAATCGGGATTTGGCTGGAAAAGAAGCAAAGCTATGGATACCATGACCGATCACCATCGATAAATAAAAATCAAATTTAGTATATTAGCAAGACATAATATATACAAAACGATAAGAATGGTAAAAAATAAAACTGTTTATTGACCATGTTTTAAAATTATTCCATATTATTTACAGGGACATGTCGTCTAATGTAACCCAGTTGGTCAAAAACTGTGTCAAACGAGTTTTGGCAACAAACAGTCAATTAACTAGGTTTCTTAAGCAGCATTCAATTTAAGCTTATGCACATTCACAACTTTTAAGTTTGACACTGTCCTTGGACTTAGCTTCCAAGACTCAGCTCCTTGGCTCCACTCTCAGGGACAAAGCAAGGAATTATTTTATTGTGTGCACTATTGCTATGCAGTTGAACTGACAATGCAATACAATTTTACTTTTACCACCAATGCACTGCATAAACACCAAATTATAACATGAATTAACTCAATTGAGCCTATTGTGGACATAAACAAATTGCCATCATTGCTAATAGAGTCCATCAGAATTGCACTAATCTGTCTTATTTGTCAAAGTTTGAAAAAAAAAAAACCTTTACTGCTTCATCCAATGGTGTGTTTTTAAGAAGAAAATAAGGGTGGAAAACATCATTTAGCAGTTTTTATGGAGTCTACCAGGGAAAAAAAATAAAAAATAAAACAAAACAAAATCAACGTTCTCGAGAAAGGCTAAGAATTGAATTCCGTTGCATTCAATGCATTGACGAAGTACAAATCGTTCACCTATTGAATGACTTCAATATCACTTCGAAGGATGATGCCCTAGTAAATAATCTAAAACCTACCTTTGAGTAAGTTGGCCAACTATAAAATCATGTCTGCATGTTTGTATTTTAAACACAGGATGTTCGAAATCACATTGTTCTTTACTTGCAGCCCAGTTTCGAAAGCTGCAGTAGGCATCACCAACACTCATTGGATATCTACTTTTAGGAACAATTTAAAAAGTTCAAATGAGAGAGTCGTCAAAAGTGTGAAAGTTGAAACAGCCTAGTTCTACACTCTGAAGTCAGTGTCATCTCAAGTCTGAACCTTTTACTTTCAATTTTTCTTCCATTCCTTTTTTCTTTTTTTAATTTATTTTGGGAGAAGCCAAAGAGTGGTGAAGAAGATGATAAGGAAGAATGGAACCAAAACCATCCTGCAAAGATAGCTAAGGATAGACTGTTACCGTCTATTAAGTGCACTTGTCGTTCCAATGTTTGCAACTCCAATTTCAGTTCACTGTTTTGAGCAGTAAGGTCACCTGTATCTTTCTGTTTGGGAGAAGCAAAGAATAGGTAATTACATAACATCATTCTTGTATTTATATATAGAGTGCATAACAATAGTGAATTGAAAGGGGAGAAATGCAAGTAGTAGAAAAATCAGTTCTTGAGGCCAAGCACTATGACCTATAAACTACATCTTTTCCCTTATTGGTATGCCTTATTATTGTATTTTTTTCCTCCTATAAAACATCAAGTGCTATCTATAACATGGGAGGGAGGGAAAAACAACCGCTCACTACCAGAGTATATGACAACCTCCTGGTAGCAGAGTCCTAGACTCCTGGAGGATAAAAATGCCGTTCTAAATCAGTCAAGGACCAATAGAGGAGGTAGTTTTCGTTTCCTTTTTCTTTCTTTCATGTCCTGTTAGTTTTTTGGTCTGTTTGCATGTGCCTGCATGGGGGGGGGGGGGGGGGGAAGGGGGG
>NC_036247.1:13341709-13351953 GCF_002742605.1 Olea europaea var. sylvestris | reverse complement strand
TTTAAAATTATTCCATATTATTTACAGGGACATGTCGTCTAATGTAACCCAGTTGGTCAAAAACTGTGTCAAACGAGTTTTGGCAACAAACAGTCAATTAACTAGGTTTCTTAAGCAGCATTCAATTTAAGCTTATGCACATTCACAACTTTTAAGTTTGACACTGTCCTTGGACTTAGCTTCCAAGACTCAGCTCCTTGGCTCCACTCTCAGGGACAAAGCAAGGAATTATTTTATTGTGTGCACTATTGCTATGCAGTTGAACTGACAATGCAATACAATTTTACTTTTACCACCAATGCACTGCATAAACACCAAATTATAACATGAATTAACTCAATTGAGCCTATTGTGGACATAAACAAATTGCAATCATTGCTAATAGAGTCCATCAGAATTGCACTAATCTGTCTTATTTGTCAAAGTTTGAAAAAAAAAATAATAATAATAATAATAATAACTTTCTGCTACTCTAATTATTTTATACAGTAGCTTCTACAAAATAAGCCCACTGCCATACCTTTTATACAAGCAAACAAACATATATCATAATAGATTCTAATGAAATGAAACAGGTGTCGCTGAAACTTAAAATGGAGACATAAGTACAAATACTATTCAAAAAACACACAAATAAAATATTTTTCCCACAGCATACAAGAACAAATCAACAACTATATTTCAAAATTCTACAATCTTAAAAGTATAAAAAGAGAAATATGAATTTTAACAAAAAATGCAAAAGGAAGTTTATCGGAGAAACATAGACAAGAAACTGTAGAGTAAATTAGAAAATGTGTGTCGAACTTTTTGCAAGGGAATTATGTTACGTGTTAGAAGGAATTTGATTGAAGAGGCTGCTGACATAGAAGGAAAAATTTTGATGAAGCGCAACTCTGGCACACCTGCAGAATTCTGCAGAGATGAGATTGCGGACTTTGGCCATTTTTAAATTGGCCTAGGCTGTTGGTTAATAGGTTTGCACATGGATGGGCATTTCTGTCCAGTCCAGCAGAGTAGACCCTCCCCCTCAACAGGGACAGGGCCAAGGGGCTCCATCCCTGTCCACTCTATTCTACCATAGCCTCATCCTAAACCCTTCTCCCACAGATTCCTTAAACCAAGTCATTTCCAGCAATCAGCTCTTATCTGTTAGCACTTGATTTAGAAAACTTTCCTACAGCAAGGTCTTGAGCCAAAGGCTGTCTGCTTTCTTTATTTCACTTGCAGTTAACTGGAACCCCATTAAAATCTTTAATTAATTAGAGAATACCAATCTATCATCTCAAATTTCAGTGTTTATAAATTTTATATTATGATCTAATGATGCTTACCCCTTAGAGCATCACATTTTATACCAGAAACAAATGAGTCTTTAATACCTATTCCCAGAGCATATTTACGTAGGCAGGTAATTAGTTTCGGTAAGTGCTTAAAGAAATCTCAGGCCATTTGTTTTATGGGTCCAGGAGATTAAAAACGAAATCAAAATGCCCCAGCCCCACATTACCCATTACTGAAGAAAATGTAGTTAACTTTTCCAGGGGAAACTTGACTTTTTATGTTGTTTCATTTAGTATTTTCAATTACAAATGTGACTGACAATTACAGTGGGACAAAGGAAGTAACATTTTATTTACTTTATTTTTGAAACAAACAAAATATGCAGCACATAATCAGTAAGGTTTTTGTGTTATATGCAGTCGTTAAGCAGATGGGCATGAGACAAGTTGGTTCGGCTTTAGTATTTCAAACTGACCCAAACCCACCCTTAAAGTGAAGCCGAACAAACTTGGGTCAGTTCTTTTTAATTAAATCAGTTTGGACTTGGGCCCAAATAAGAGTGGAAAATCTTTTTTGCTTGTAAATAGCACAATCGATTTAGCTGCAACGGTAAGAAAAAAGAAAGAATGAAGAGAGAAAATATAGAGATAAAAGCAAATAAATAAACAAATAAATAATGAAGAAGACGTTATACAGCTATGAAATTAAATAAACCAAAACTCAGAAATTAACCCTAATTGTATAAAACATAAACTGAAATACACGAGTTTAGAAATTAACACTAAAAATCATAAATTAAAAAACCTAAAATTCTGAGATTAACCCTAAAATTAAAATACACAAGTTGAGAAATTACCTTGAAAACTTAAATGATTTGCGCCGGAGGGAAAAACGTGTGGTGTGACATATGAAGATCGCCCAACGGAGAGCCCGACGGAGTGCGGCATAGCTAGTGGGTGGCGCCATTAGAAATGAAAGAGAAATTTTCTCGTCTTTGGAATAGACTAGTGAGAGAGGAGAATGAATTGAATGTAAGAGAGAGAAGTTGTATTTAATTACTTATTAGGTTATTTATTTATTATTTTTTCATTTTCTAGAACACGGGTCAGTTTTACTTATATCTAGATGCCCATATCCTCAGTTAAGAGGGAACCAGGTATATGTTGTTGCAGTAATATCTGCTATCTATATTCATCAACCTATAAATTAAAACATACAATCAAACGAGAAACTACCGATTATTCAAAATTTAATAAGGAAATAACATCTAAGAGGTTTCCCAATAAAACATGATCTTATAAGAAAATGTCACACGAATGAACAAACAAGAAGCATCTGTAGATGGATGACACCATTATTGCATTATCATCCTTTCACATCAGAACACTAAATTTTTCCCACCCATTCCACGAAAAGAAGACCTATAAGATGCTCCCAGTTTCTTTCTTTCTTGCCCAAAGACTCTTTTTATTCTAATTTGAGAAAGAGGTGCCCACGGCAAGTTTTTACGCACAGGGCCAGCGGCTTTCTTTATCTCGCTTGCCGTTAGTCCATCTAATGCCTTTCAGTTGGGGTCCATTTAGGGGTTAGACCGCTTGGGTTATTTTTCTAGTATCGAAGGCAATCCAACAATCTATGTGATGTATCTCATATGCACATTACTTTGTCAAAATTAGTACTTAACTCTTTTATCAAAAAAGCATTCAACATATTCCTCGTATATTGTAACAGCAAAATACAATCATACAAATTCAAAATATAAAGGAACCTCCTTTTTCAATATTCTATGGATGTTTCTCATTTTATTAGTTGGCTAGAACTATTGGCCACATTTCCTTTTCCGAAATGAAACCTGATGCAGTGTTTAAAGTCTACATGAAGCATAAAAGAAATTAAATTAATTAGGATTTCTTAAATTCCAATTTTTGTACATATTAAGTTTATTTCCTCGGTTACCTACTTAAATTAGGTTTGTTTAAACCTGGTTACCACTTTAGTTAGTGTAAACTACCATATTTATCATCAGTTTGGTATCAGAGCTTGAAGATTCATGTGGACTGCACGCATGCAAAAAGGGTAGTTTGAAGCATAGTTTTTAAACTCGTCCCAACTATTAGACCGGTCAAAGAATAAAGTCATCGTGTTGTCAGATCGATGAGTACTAGTTGAACCGGTAAGCTAAGAAGCACGGATACAAATACATAATTTGAATACGATACAATACGAATACGTCGATGCGACTTTTTTGAAAAAATTAGGATACATCTATACGTGTTATAAAATTCAACATAAATTTATTAGTACTAAAAAAATTAATACAGAAGCAGAATAATAAAAATAAAATAAAATATTAATGCACTTTATCCTAATCATTAATTGTTCAAACTTCATTTTCTTCAACGTCAATTTTTTCTTTTCATTTTCATTAACAATGACACCCTTCAACTCTGACTCATCTAATGAGAGATTAACAATATCAAACAGTTCAACACCGTCAAGAGTATCAAATGAGTTTTCAACAATATCCCTATTTTGGATTCTCCTTTCGAATATAGATCTAATTTTCTTGATAAAGGAAGCAGATTGCTATGAATGAAAATCAATTCTTTAGCTCATTGTAGAGCTATTTTATTCCTTCTCGTAAAGTGCGTAAAAGATTGCATACTCTAATTTTATTGTGCACTAAAAGAAGAAGAAGACTACACAAGAAATTTCAAAGCAATGTTTTGTAGTAAAGGTGCATGTGAATCATGAAGTATCATATGGATATCGAAAATCATACTAAAATATAAAATAATTAAAAAATACATATGTTGTTGCAGTAATATCTGCTATCTATATTCATCAACCTATAAATTAAAACATACAATCAAACGAGAAACTACCGATTATTCAAAATTTAATAAGGAAATAACATCTAAGAGGTTTCCCAATAAAACATGATCTTATAAGAAAATGTCACACGAATGAACAAACAAGAAGCATCTGTAGATGGATGACACCATTATTGCATTATCATCCTTTCACATCAGAACACTAAATTTTTCCCACCCATTCCACGAAAAGAAGACCTATAAGATGCTCCCAGTTTCTTTCTTTCTTGCCCAAAGACTCTTTTTATTCTAATTTGAGAAAGAGGTGCCCACGGCAAGTTTTTACGCACAGGGCCAGCGGCTTTCTTTATCTCGCTTGCCGTTAGTCCATCTAATGCCTTTCAGTTGGGGTCCATTTAGGGGTTAGACCGCTTGGGTTATTTTTCTAGTATCGAAGGCAATCCAACAATCTATGTGATGTATCTCATATGCACATTACTTTGTCAAAATTAGTACTTAACTCTTTTATCAAAAAAGCATTCAACATATTCCTCGTATATTGTAACAGCAAAATACAAGAGAAGATCATTAGTTTTACTATTCATATTAAGAGCATTTACCATTACTTTTATCGACTGCAATCACAATTATAATTTTTTTTTCCTCTTCATCTCATTCAACATATTCCTCGTATATTGTAACAGCAAAATACAATCATACAAATTTCAAAAATAAAGGAACCTTACTTTTTCAATATTCTATGGATGTTTCTCATTTTATTAGTTGGCTAGAACTATTGGCCACATTTCCTTTTCCGAAATGAAACCTGATGCAGTGTTTAAAGTCTACATGAAGCATAAAAGAAATTAAATTAATTAGGATTTCTTAAATTCCAATTTTTGTACATATTAAGTTTATTTCCTCGGTTACCTACTTAAATTAGGTTTGTTTAAACCTGGTTACCACTTTAGTTAGTGTAAACTACCATATTTATCATCAGTTTGGTATCAGAGCTTGAAGATTCATGTGGACTGCACGCATGCAAAAAGGGTAGTTTGAAGCATAGTTTTTAAACTCGTCCCAACTATTAGACCGGTCAAAGAATAAAGTCATCGTGTTGTCAGATCGATGAGTACTAGTTGAACCGGTAAGCTAAGAAGCACGGATACAAATACATAATTTGAATACGATACAATACGAATACGTCGATGCGACTTTTTTGAAAAAATTAGGATACATCTATACGTGTTATAAAATTCAACATAAATTTATTAGTACTAAAAAAATTAATACAGAAGCAGAATAATAAAAATAAAATAAAATAAAATATTAATGCACTTTATCCTAATCATTAATTGTTCAAACTTCATTTTCTTCAGCATCAATTTTTTCTTTTCATTTTCATTAACAATGACACCCTTCAACTCTGACTCATCTAATGAGAGATTAACAATCTCAAACAGTTCAACACCGTCAAGAGTATCAAATGAGTTTTCAACAATATCCCTATTTTGGATTCTCCTTTCGAATATAGATCTNGTCTCATCGATAAATAAGGGCCCATCCATTCCACCAACACCACCTTGATCGCTATAAAAGCTAATATCCGGGAAGAGAAAAAACCTCCGAGCGAGCAGGTGGGCTGTCAGGCATTATGTTAACATCCTGTCTAAATCGGCTTGAATCCGACAACATCCCATGACTAAGATGACCTAACTCTGCTGAACAACTAGGTCCTAAGGGAGGAAAATCTGATGATCCAGTTAGCTCTAATTTCCCATTATAATTACTAACAGGTGGTGTAAAAACAGTGTACCTTTCCAATGGATGTAGTTAACTTCCATTACCATGACTTGGAGATCTACCCTCATCCGTCAACCAGTTCTCAAAGCCCTAAAAAGTCAAAACACAATGTTTATTGCAATGTTGAGATGACCAACATATTGAATTATCTTATAGTATTAAAATCCCAAAACAAAACCAACTCGATTTTAAAAAAGAGGGGTTTTTCTTTTCTCATAAATCTGCCAAATGAGCATTCGATCTCAACCCTAATGCGAAAGATTTCACTGTACATAATATAATGATGTGGTATGAAATCAAATGCCTCGGAAAACTAAGCCTAAGAAAAAATTTCAATCAGCAGAAGAAAATGCTACAAATCAAAGAAAAGATATAAGAAACAAAATACAATAACTACCGTCAAATTTAAAACTCAAAACAGAGTATAACAAACGTATGATTGCAAAACATCGACAAAGAAGACGGAGAAATAAAAAACGTTCGTACAGGTAAAGGTTTTAGCTTTCTTTATTTTTCCTTGCTTTCGGGTTTACATCTCTGCTAAGTTTGATTGCAAATATTGAATTCAATTGAATTGAATTGGAAATGAATTTCAGAAAAATGAATTATTTAGAAATTATAAATTATTGTATTTGATTAGTATAATTTTTTTACGTGAAAAACATTGAAATAAAAGTATTTTTTTATATTCGTTTAACTTTGTTTTACATAAAAATTATCAATTAAATAGATGAAATTTACTGGTATTAGAAATAACATTTGTTTCGATTGCCAAAAAAAATTCAAAAAATTCAGCTATCTTTGAGTATTCGTTTGGTTTTATTTTACATGAAAATCGTCAATTAAAGAGAAATATTTTTTCACAATAATTCTTATAATTTGTTTCAATTACAAAAAAATAAAAATAAAAAATTGTTACAGAAGTCGGGAAACCAATTCCCACCATATACTATGAAAACATGGAAAACCACACTTTCCAATACAATGAAGAGTTGGAATTCTATGGAAATAATTGTGCTACCAAACAACAAAAAAATGGAAAAGATGGAATTGGAATTCCATTTCTATGTAATTCCATACTATCAAACATGGCCTAAATTCAGAGAATTGAACAGAATTTGAAGGAATCGAGTAGCCAAATCACTTCTCACAAGGGTTTGGTAGATAGCTACCAACAGTTTTAACTGGGGCAAATACGTGCAACAAATGCAACAGTGCATTAATTTCCAAGTTTTTAATCCTCAACTCTTATCAACTTCTTATAAACTCCTTCCGTAATGGGAAAAGCCTTGGTGGAAGCACAAAAGGAGAAAGGGGGGAAGAAGTCTAGTGCTAGTTTCAACGGTCACTAAACTTATGTTCATGTCTTTGATTGGTCATTAAAGTTTAAAATATTGAGTTTTGATCACTGAACTTAAATTCATGTCTTCAATTGCTCACTGAATTTAGGTTCATATCTTGGATTACTCACTGGAATTTAAAATGTCGAGTTTTGGCCACTGAATTTTGGAATATATCTACGTTACTCATTAGCATAACTATTGAATTTTGAAAAATATCAAATTACAGTGAGTAATGTACAGCATTTTTCAAAATTCAGTGAATAATGTACAATATTTTTCAAATTTCAGTGAGAAATGTACAATATTTTTCAAAATTCAGTAGCTAAAACTCAATATTTTAAATTTGAATGAGTAATCGAAGACATGAACCTAAGTTCAGTGACTAAAATTCAACATTTAAATTTTAGTGACCAATAATAGATATGGATTTAAGTTCAATGACCATTGGAACAATTAACTCCTGTAATGAGGCTTTCTTTTTTTCATACCAATCAAGAAATTTTATTTAATGTTATAAAAAAGTAATTTTTATCAAAATAATTTCTAATCTGCTGTTATTTATATTTGTATGATTTCTCAATTAAATGTAAAAAATTGGTTACAACTAGTAAATTAAATAGGAATATATTAGTAAACGAACAAAATAAAATATTCGCAATAAAGAAATATGACTGTATAATTGAGACAAGAAAATAAGAAAAGTCAACATATATAAATGAGACGGAAGGAATACATTTTTATCTTTCTCTTTCATTAATTAATTTCCAATTTCGCGAATTTTCCTAATTGTATTAAACCCTTGTTTGAGTTACAATCTTCTAAAAACTCATTTTCAACCACACATTTTTTAATAAAATAATATTATACGCAAATTCAAACTTTTTCTTAATTTTTAATTACACATTTTTCATCAATCCACTATTCAAAATACATTATTTCCTCCAAAATGGGACTCAATCAAGAGCTAAAACTCTATTTTTTGGTATCTTTGTAATCTTTCAGGATTTTATATCGTCTTTAACTAGGTTTACATGGGTTTCTATATATAGGACTCATTATTTCATTGTGAAAACATTCATTATTCACAACAATTGAGAGATTATTTTGTGAACTATTTTGCTTTCAAATTCCTTGTTTTTTGTTGAACAAATTATGAACTTATCAAAATTTTAATTCTTGTGGTGATCAAACTTTTTGGGTGAAATTTTCAAAGCTAGTGATCAAGAGGTTAACATATTGTCGGCGATTGTTGGTTACTTGGTTCAAATATTTGTGAGTCAAACTCTAAACTTTGGTATCTTGGCTTTCTTAGGATCAAATATTTTGTGGACTTCGTAACTTTAATTGCTTCGTGGACTCGCATCATAGATGCTATCTAGTACCAATGATACTAGAATACCGGTCTATGTGTTTACATTTTACATGTTCAATTAAAAATGAATTATTTCATTTTACATTTAAATGAATTTATCATTTAATGTCATGTAATTAACACGTTAACTAGTGCTAAACACTAGTGATGGTGAATAACATTACTTATAAAAATATGAAATAAATGTTACGCCCCTATCTGAACCACTTCGAAAAGTCCACCACCATATCATGTGAGGTGTGGAACACTCATCTGAAGTGACTTCACTAATGGTGGCGATCTGCTATCACGCTACGAGGCATAGGCAATTTTGCGGTACTGATCGAAGCACCCTCGCCCCTGAATCCGAGGCGAAATGCACTCCGGGGATCTCTGTCAGAGGATCCGCCATCAATTTCAGAATGAGATCTTTATCAAGATTTTTTTTACCCCTACGGTTCAAAGTGATTTGACGTCTCCATGAGGCTAGTTGATGTGACATATCAACTTTATGTCAACTCAATTCGGGAGAAGTAATTACCCGCCCACTTTATAGACGCGGCTGATTGACGCCTATGAATAGACGCCTTATACAGTCAGATGTATACATGTGTCCCACATCCAATGGTTCTCCTCACCTATAAATACTCAAGGCTTGGCAAGAGGTAAAGGTAATGAAACTCTTACTACTTAGCACTCCATAGTAGACAAATATATATATTTTCCTCCCCACTATTTCGCACAACCTTGATACTGTTCCGATCACGTGAGCCTAACTTGACCATTGGAGTGTATACGGCCGTCGTCACCCCCGCTGGTTCCGACCGTGTGCATCTGATCGTGCGTTAATTGTGCGGAGGGAGGAATATGTGGAGTGGCTATCTGTTGGCCTCGTGGATGGTCTAACTTCCGAGGTCAACATGGTGGAACTCTTTCAGCCGGCCTAATAAGCCTTGGGCACTTCAGGAGGCCAAAAAATTTCAAAGTCGTCATACAAGGGATGCTCCTCGAAGTGGTCAATGAAATTTTAAACAGCCATTTCCCCTGCCGACTTCAATTCCTCCTTCAAGGAGGCAATCTCCTAATTGTTGGCCCTCGCCCTCTACCTCAGCTCCGCTTTTTTTTTATTGGAGGCCTCCAGAGCCTCCGTGGCGAGCCGGTGGTGCTCATTGGCATGATCCACTCTTTGGGTCATAGCAGCCACCTGGCATTCCACTTCATAAAGCTCCTTCTTCAGCCGCTCTATGTCTCCTTTAGCAGCCACCAGTTGGGCCTCAGCCTCCCTTCTCCCTTTCTCCTCTTCAGCGGCCTTGGCCCGATCTTCCCTCACCGCATCCCCATATTGCATCACCTCCTTTAGGCGCTTGGCGAGATCCTCCCTCTTGGCATTGAGGTCTTTCACCAAGCTTTCAAATTGGATGCTGGTGCTCAGAGCCCGGGCCACACAGGCACTATTGGCCGCCGCTAAGTCCTCGACAGTGCAAGAGGCGGTATGGTTTCTCCATTCTTCGGTCCAGTACTTATTGTGGACCACTGCCACTGCAGCCGTTTCTGGGGAGAGAGCATCTAGTACTTCTTTCACTGGCTCTTCGGAGTTCATGCCCAAGAAGTCCACCTCCTTTGAGGGACGGGCTATTTTCCTCTTGGGCT
>NC_036247.1:13324489-13340620 GCF_002742605.1 Olea europaea var. sylvestris | reverse complement strand
ATCTGGGATCATATATTCAATCCTAAATCTTTCTAGATCGGCCCTCTTTAGCTTGGAGGGATAATCCGACGCCCCCCAATGCACAGAGGTATCTGCTGGGTTATCCAGCCTCTTCCAAATGTTATCCCCCCCAAATATCGCTTTGGCTACTTCGGAGGAGGTCGCCACAACGAACTCATCCATTCTCACTAACTCCAACCCCCTCCCTGAACTAGCACTACCCTCAGAAACCATTTTTTTCAAAACGGAGATGTCTCTAAATATTTACTAAAACTTACGAGTTTAAGTGTTCCTCGATCGAAAATGGTCAAAAAGTAGTGTGTGGTTGCCAAAAATTCAAATTTCTCGTCGAAAATGCTTGAAGAACGTCGGAAAGCACAAAGAGTTTAAAAGCAAATGGTATTTTCTGTTTTCGCAAGAGTGAAAAGCTCCAAAAATGCTCAAGTCCGCCTTTTATAGAGCGCTCCAACTAATCTCCACCGTTGAATTCAAATGTAATCAGTCTAATTCGTCGCATCATCAATCTAGGCTGTTGAAATGAAACGCCAGATTTGATCTACGCCTAAGATTTTGCTGTGACCCTTATGCTCGCATAAAACACGTCGCCTCGGCCACCACAGCCATCAACAATAAATAGCCGCAGCAGCCTTTTAGGGGAATGGGCGCTGCACCCAACTGTCACCTTGAAAATACGCAACAATTGTCAAATCATTTAACATCAGATACGCCAACCTCGCATCGAGTTCCCTACTCAACTTTACAAAGTTTAGATGCACCTGACGTGGAGTCCCCTGTGAGTCATCGCCTCAGTCGTTGCGTTCTCTCCTAAACTTTACAAAGTTTTAGCCATCTTTCAACGCGTCGTCCCTTTTAGGTCAATTCACCGGTGGCAGATGAGCTCCTCACTCAACTTTACAAAACTTAGATGTACCTGACGCGGAGTCCCCTGTAGGACATTGCTTCGGTGGCTGCATTCCCTCCTAAGCTTTACAAAGTTGTAGCCATCTCCCAACACGTCGTCCCTTGTGGGTCAATGCACCGGTGGCAGATGGCTCCTCGCTCAATTTCACCAAGCTTAGACGCACCTGCGCGCGAAGTCCCTTATGGGTCATCACCTCGCGTGTGTTCCCTCCTAACCTTTACAAAGTTTTAGCCATCTCCCAACGCGTCATCCCCTGTGAGTCAGTGCATCGGTAGCAGATGAGCTCCTCACTCGGCTTTATAAAGTTTAGATGCACCTGGCATAGAGTTCCCTGTGGGTCATCGCCTCGGTCGCTGGATTGACCGTCTCCCTACACATCGTCGAGTTGGGCAGCACCTCAATCTCACATACCTCACGCAGTAGCGAAGCTTTAGCACATCTGCCTAGGATCAATGCCTAAGGGAACACAGGAGATCGACCCTCAAAGTTCTCACAAATCACGGTCCCCATCCTAAGGCATACATATCCGATCGGGAAGACAAGTCCACCCATGATATAAATATTCATATCTGGACTTGGGAGACAACTGTTATGCCCTTATCTGAACCACTTCGGAAAGTCCAC
Organism: Olea europaea var. sylvestris; assembly: GCF_002742605.1. Lineage (NCBI taxonomy): Eukaryota > Viridiplantae > Streptophyta > Magnoliopsida > Lamiales > Oleaceae > Olea > Olea europaea. The sequence goes on along the minus strand of NC_036247.1, from coordinate 13,339,074 downwards.
CACCACATCATGCGAGGTGTGAAACACTCATCCGAAGTGGTTCCGAAGTGACTTCACCAATGGTGGCGATCTGTTATCAAACTACGAGGCATAGGCAATTCTGCGGTACTGACCGAAGCGCCCTCGTCGCTGAATCCAAGGCGAAATGCACTCCGGGTACATCTGTCAGAGGATCCGCCGCCAATTTTAGAATGAGATCTTTGTCAAGATCTTTTCTGCCCCTAAGGTTCAAAGTGATTTGACGTCTCCATGAGACTAGTTGATGTGCCGTATCAACTTTATGTCAATTCAATTCGGGAGAAGTAATTACCCGTCCACTCTATAGACGCGGCTGATTGACGCCTATGAGCAGACGCCTCATACCGTCAGATGTATACACGTGTCCCACATCCAACGGTTCTCCTCACCTAAAAGTACCCAACACTTGGCAAGAGGCAAAGGTAATGAAACTCTTACTACTTATCACTCCATAGCAAGCAAATATATATATATATATATATATATATATATATATATATATTGCACAACATTGGTACTGTTCCGATCACCTGAGCCTAACTTGACCATCGGAGTGTATATGGCCGCCGCCATTCCCGCTGGTTCCGGCCGTGTGCATCTAACCGTGTGTTAATTGTGCGCAAGGAGAAATACGTGGAATGGCTATCAGTTGGCCACGTGGAGGGCCCAACTTTCGAGGTCAACAGTAAACATAATGGTGGATATTTACAATCATGCCACAATTTTTTGTTTGTTGGATTTTTAATTCAAATAAGGTTCCAAACCTACCTTCACTTCTCGTCCCACTTCTATGTTTCAAAAAAAATTTCTTTCAATTTTATCCTCTGACTTTAATTACGAGCACATCTTCTTGTTCATAATAATAATAATTATTATTATTAAGTTACTATGTTAGCGTGCTTAGAAATGATAAGCAAATATTTTCTCAAACTTTTATATTTATTTTTTCCTTCGCTTATTTAAAAATATAAGGGGGTATAAGTCTTTTTTTATTAATCCCAACGAAATTTTGGGAAGGAAAATATCATCGACGACAGAGATGTGCTGATTGATTTACGAGTTGTTTGACAAAGCCTTCAATAAATATTTTAGCATATATTGATTAGAAATTGATGAAATTACAGTCGAAAAGTTGAAGGCTGTTTGAGACCCATTTTATTATAAGAATATATTTTTGAATATTAGATTGATGGAGAAATGTGGATAAAAAATAAAAAAAAAGGTTTTATATTTGCGTGTAATATTATTTTATTGAAAAATATACTGTTGAAAGGAAGATAGAGAAAGGACATTTTGAAAATAATGGAAATCAAACAAGGGCTTGATAAAAAAAATTGTGAATCCAATAAAATGTGCGGTTGAAATTAACTGTTAAATTTAACCTTAATTTTTTTCACAACTTTCAAGCTTTTCCAAACAAGTACTACATGTTGATAATTTGAATGTGACGAAAAAGCAAGTCGGGAATATAAGTGATATGAGAAACATAAAGTTGTCTACTTTAAAATAACCGTATATAAAATACATAAAATAGTGAAAATGATAGACAAGTGGAATCACAAAAATTTATGAAAAACAATCAAGTTTCCATGATATAAAACTTAAAAAATACAAAATGATTGAATAAATAAATGAAAGTCATTTTTTTTCCATGCGCGCACACACAAAAAAATAAATAAATAAAAAATAATTCAAGATAAGTAAGAGTAGAAAATATTTAATTATGATCGAATAATCTAATAAAATTGAAAAGGTCATTGTCGTAACCTCAGTTGTATTCTGCAAACGTTTTGTCATTTTTTAGTCGTAAATGGTTCTTTAATCAACTAAATTTTGAAGACCTTTGTGCATAAAAAGGAAAATACAATTCTGTTTTTGAGATTTTGGAATTAAAATGGAAAAATCAAACTTTAGAGGTTGGAGAAAAACTTGTTAGAGTTGCATTTTTCTCCCCAAAATAATAATAATTATTATAATAATAATCAGCAATTTTAAGTAAAAAGTCAAACTTTAAAGGAGTTTGAAATGATGCACCAAAATTACTTTTTTTTTTAATTGAGTTTCACTTATTGTTTTGGTGCAGCCGATGAAAACGAGCAGAATCCTAGTCAAAATGGAGCGATTATTTTCTTCTCTTCTTGCTCCAATTCCAGGTCTCATTTTTAAGTAAATTTTGTTATTAGAATTTCTTGACTAAATTTTGTTATTAAAATTTGTTATCTAAGTAATCTTATTCAAAATGTGTAATGGCATTAACATAAAGCACCCATTGTTTGGTTTGTTTGAAGTACTTGTACATGGCGTCAAACCTTAGCAAATTCTTTCTTTCTTTAATGGAGTTTCATTGCTTGATTTGATGCACATGATGAAAACAAGCAAAAATTCGTCCCTCGAGGCATAATCCAGTGGTGCAAAGGACAGGAGTGAGGTAATCTCAACTTTACTGATAGTTGCAGTGTGAGGGTTTGATTCCTGATATATGAAATTGGACTCTTTGTAGGCACCACTATACAAGCAAACTCTTGTTCTCTAGCCTGTCACAATGCTTCAGGGGTTGACAGCGGGGGCACTTAAAATTGGGGTTCAACCTTTTTTTAACAAGCAACAATTCATCCAAAACAAGTATGTGATATTGTACATATGATGATACAGTTTGTTGAACAATCAGTGGCGGGGGTAAACATTTGGAGTTGGTGGAGCACAATCAAATTAAGTTGCAAAAAAATTTACGCTTTCAAGTTTTTATACGTTTATATAGAACTTGATTAAAAATCGTACTTGATTTCAAGTATCCTATAGAACCATATCAAAAATCAAAATCAAACTGCATATTAAATGGTTATCAAAAATCAAAACCCCGAACTGCAATTGAAGGTTGAACCTGATGTCACAAACAACAAATTGATAGAAATTTACATATTACAGATATCAATAGATCGGAGCCACTGAATGGGATTGTGAAATTAGATTTTTTACTGTACTGAGTACTGACCATATCACTCTGGTAGACAACGATGGGAGTCAGGGACCAGTTTGCATCGTCGAAGAGGAGTCGGGGTCAGGCAATGACGGACGGGTTCTTTGAATTTAGTAATGGAAGTCGCCATTGAAGGTGCCATGATCAGGGGAGGATTCTTTAAACTTTGCTTCTAAATATCTATATCTATAACATATTAAAATATCACATGAAGAGAGATTTATTTTTTGGAAGATTTTAACTCCCTTCCTCACAATTCAATTATTTCAATAATACCTTACTTTTCGTTTTTCGATATGTAATAAATACTACAAAATTATTGTCATTTTATGAAATTTGTATCATTAATTCTCAATTAATCAACATTCACATTAATCTAGATTCAATGAATTTTCACTTGATAAATCTTGAATTATGTGAAATTAGAGTTATTATAAATGAATTTATTCATATTCATAATCTGGAAATTTAAATGGGTGTTTAAATTTATGTATTAACAATTATTTTTTATATATTAAATGTAATATAAAAAGACTACTCATTTATAATATTTCATTATTATAAAAAAATTGAATAGTAGAAATTTACTTGTAAGAATCCAATTTGAGTTTAATTTTTTCTCTTAAATTTTTATGCTAAATTTTATTTTCTTTGATTCGTTCGAGACTTATCAAATCCTCCAATATATTGATATCAAATATTACTTTTACATCACTTACAAAATATTTTAGAATAATGTGCAATGCACGTTCAACTTTGACTAACTAATTGAATCAAAAGTGCTAACCCAACAATTATTTGGTATGGATGGGAGCTGACGGGGTTTTGATAAGCTTAAGTACATGTTTAATAGATATTTTGATAATTGATTTTTTTGATCGTTAGAGATAAAGTATGTCCTACCTGTGAGAGAAAAATTCAAAAATAAAGGTTAAAATAGTGAAATAATGTAAAAAAATTAATTCTAATTGAATTAAAATCTCTACTAAACTGTAGTTTGGTAATGGAACGATTCATTTCTTGTTTGTGATTTTGGAGTCTATTAATTTGAGAGAAGGAAAAAATGAAGAATCCTTTAAAGTTGGTGGGTCATTTGACCCACTATGGATCCGCGAGAAAATAGTGGCCAACAACCGGTTAACCCGGCCAATTTTCCAAAGAGGCTTTTGACCAGTTAAAAAAAATGCAAAATTATTTAAAACGGTGAAAACCAACAAAAATCAAGAGAAATCTAATTTTACCCCTTGCAAGGAAAAAGAAGCAGAAAGCGAGTGGAAAAGTACTGTAGTGCAGTTGACCCAGTCACCGACAAAGAAGGAAAAACAGGAGACGCAGTTGGCCATTTCTCTCTGAAGAAGGTAAGATTTTTATACAAAAAAAAACCCATGTTTCTATTTTTATTTTTGGAAAAAAGTCTGATTTTATATATATATGCTGAGAAATCCTTGTGTAAATGTGGAATTTGGGTTCTTATTGTTTGGGAAGGAGTGGAGATCGCCGGAAAATGGAGTTTTCCGACGATCTCCATGGCCAGAAATGGGAGGTGCCGACTGGGCACGCCGTTCGAGAGCTCCCGTGCCTAGCCGGCTCGGTCGCCCAGACGACCCAGTTGACTGGGTCGTCTGGGCGAAGGTACCCAGTCAACTAGGCAACCCAGTTGACTTGCCTAGTTGACTGGGCCACCTGGCCCAAGCGACCCAGTTGACCCAGTCGACTAGGCACCTGGGCCGGCCGTTATTTTGGGCCGTGGGTTTTTTTCTTCTGTAATTATTGAAGTTAATTAAATAATTATTAATGGCTTATATTTTGTTCTCTAATATGTAATTATTTATTTGAATTGCTTAATTTGAATGTATATTATGTATTTAAAATTATTTATTGTAAATATAAGATGTAAATGTTATATTATTTATCGAAATATTTATTAGTTGCTAATTTATATTAATTAATTATTTTATATTAAGTAATAGTAAAAAAATTAAAAGAAATAGTATAATATTAAATAAGTAATATATATATATATAAAGAATTTAAATAAATATTTAAACATTTGTAAAATAATAAAAATAAGCAATTAAATTTGAAAATTAAATTAGCAAAAAAATTAATCTTTTGAAAAGCAATTAAAATAAATTTGTAAATATGAAATAAGCATTATGTATAAAGAATTAAAATTAGTATTTAAACATTCATTAAAATTAAAAAACTAAATTAAGTGTTAGAAAAATAATTAAAAGAAATAATTAAATATTAAATAACATATATATATATATATATAATTTAAATACATATTTAAACATTTGTAAAACAATAAAAATACGCAATTAAATTTGAAAATTAAAATATTAATCAAATTAAGTTTTTGCAAAGCAATTAAAATAAATTTGTAAATATGAAATAAGCATTATGCGTAAATAATTAAAATAAGCATTTAAACATTCATTAAAAATGAAAAAGTAAATTAAGTGTTAAAAAAATAATTAAAATATTAAAATAAACTATCAAAATAAGTGTTATTAAAATAATTAATTACATGTTAAATAAGTAATATGCATAAAGAATTTAAATAAATATATAAACATTTGTGAAATAATAAAAATAAACAATTAAATTAGGATATGAAAATGTCAATTAAATTAATTTTTTACGAAGCAATGAAAATAAATTTGTAAATATGAAATAAGCAATATGCGTAAAGAATTAAAATAAGTGTTTAAACATTAATTAAAAATGAAAAAGTAGATTAAGTGTTAGATAAATAATTAAAATAAGCAATTAAAATATTAAAAGAAACGATCAAATTAGCAAATCAAGTATATGGAAAATAGTAATTTACGTTCATTTTCTTTATTCCGTTATCGGTTGGTTATTGCATCTAGTAGCAGTGTGTTAGTATATTTTTTTAATATTTTTGTTTATCGAACATCATTTACATAGGGTTCTAATATTTGAAATTTTGCAGGATGGAATATCTTCTGGACGACGCTATCAAACAGATCCTTGGTAAAGTTACGTCGACATCGCTTTGGTATTAGATTTGCTGGATGACGATCGCGCAGACATATTACGTCGATCATGCTTATGGCCATTGTATTCGTTGCGTGATGTACAGTGGTCTGAGCAGCTGCTCGATGCCCTGTTATGTCGCTTGCTGAAGCCAGATAACGGAGACGCCCTCCATTTTGATCTTGGGGGCAAGGTAGCCACGTTCTCCATATTTGAGTTTGCCCTCGTTACTGGACTGCGATGTACGGACGATACAGAGGCAAGGCCTGTGTTCCGAGGAACATGAGGCCGTTGAATACATATTTTCATGGACAGATGACGGTTACTCTAGCGTAGTTAGGAGATGCATTAAGGAGATGTGATCGGATGTCTGATAGGCTAAAGTTGGGCTTGGTGCTTTTCATCGAGAGCATACTCCGGTGTCATCACAAGAAGACATCGATTGACATTTTCCATTTGGAGTTGTTGATGTTATTGATGCCTTCAACAACTACCCATGGGGCAGGAGATGTTTTCTTGATACATTACGCGTGTTTAAGAGGGGTTTTCAATACCAAAGGGGGATAAGCCCGAGCGCAAGTACGATGCATATGGACTGCCGTTGGCACTGCAAGTATATGTTTAAATTAATGAATTACCTACACTTTTTTTATTGAATTCTATACATAATAATTGTAATTGCTTCAGATATGGGTGTATGAGACTGTCCCCATCTTGGCCAGTCAGTGTGCGAGGAGAGGATAGCGGATGCATCACTGACGAGCACAAGACAAGCCGCTTGCCAGACAGTTATCGACTCTCCTCGAAGATCCTGAGGTATGTATTATACAATTGCTATTTATGTTGTAAGTCCTTTTACAATCTGAATACGTAGTCATTAACTGTGACATATCAAAATGACAGCTTGAAGTTTTCACTGAATTGGCACCGTCGATCGAGGAGGAGAGTCAGTTTTATATTCGCGAATTGCCTCTTCGTATTGCGCATGACGATCAGATGCCTGAGTCCAGGATGGATCGAGATAGGGTATGTTACTGTGCAGGATTTGTTAAATATCGCTTTGATCTTGTAATTAAGTACTTCACTTGTAATATTTATTTTTTCAGGAGGACCGTTCAGTACTTCCTCCATTGAGGATATCACCTCCACCGAGGAGAGCACGTCCAGCGAGGATGTCACGTCCGTTGAGAAGATCACGTCCGGCTACGCCAGAGGTTCAGATGCCTGATTCCAGCGTTGATCGAGATAGAGTATGTTACTTAAAAATAATTCTTCGATTGTCGTTTTATTTTATTTGTTAGGTTATTCATCTGTAATAGTTATTTTTTCAGGAGGGCCGTCCAGTATCACCTCCTGCACCTAGTCCCCGTGCTTCGACAATTGATTTGTTCAAACTCCTGATGGAGATGAAAGGAGACATGGCAGAGTCACGGGATAATGTCGTGACACTACGAGCTGAGTTTGGGGACATGGCACAGTTACGATACGATGTCATGATGTTACGAGCTGGGTTAGGAGACTTTCATGCTAAGGTTACAACGATACGGGGTGACATAGCAGGCCTACGTGGGACGGGCGATTATCGAGATGGAGGAGCTAGCAGAGGGACAAGTCACTATCAGGACGGAGAGGGTGATGGAGGGACTGGTGGCTATCGAGACAGAGGGACTGGCGGTTATCGGGACGAAGGGGTCGGTGGTTATCAGGGGGAAGGGGGTCAGATGGGGTATGTTGACTCATCGTGGCTATCAATTGCTGCATTTGATTCATTTTTAAATGACACAATGGGGATGGAGGAACGAGAGAGGATACCTGTGGTGGAGGGGGTGCCCGTGCAGGAAATACCTAAGGACGTGGACGGGGTACCCGAGGAGGAGAGGGTACCGGAGATGGAAGTGGAGGTGGAGGTGGAGGTGGTACCCGAGATGACGTCACCCGATGCAGAGGGGATACCCGAGGAGGTGGGGGTGCCCGTGCAAGGAATACCTGAGGACGTCGAGGGGGTATCGGAGGTGGAGGTGGTACCCGTACAGGGGATACCCGGGGATGCCGAGGGGGCACCGGAGGAGGATAGGGTACTGGAGGTGGAGGTGGTACCTGTGCACGGGATACCCGGGGATGTTGAGGGGGCACCGGAGGAGGAGAGGGTACCGGAGGTGGAGGTGGTACTCGAGAAGAGGCCAGACTCGCCGAACGTGGTCTTTGTGTCGGAGGAGGTGGTCTCGATAGTGGGGAGGGGGTCGTCCCGATGGCTAGGGAGATGGAGATTCCCGAGACGCATGAGGAGAGGACGATGGCTGTTGACGTGCTGGAGCGGGTGGTCGGCAAGAGGCCAAGGGTGCCATCACAGTACATTCTTTCTCCCTTTACCGCGGAGGCGAAGAGGAGAAGGTTCGTCGACGGGACGCACCCGAATTTATTCAGGGAGGTGGACCACGCCAAGTGGAAAGCCTTTGAGACAGAGTGGAGAGCACTGCAGCCTGGGTAAGTTTTGTATTTTATATAATTAGTATAGTACGCAGACGCAGACGCTGACACATGTATACTTCTTATAACTAAAAATTCTGTTCTTATTTTTTTAGGGCCAGCCGCACGATTGTTGAGAAGACGATCTCAAATGCTTACAAGTAGTTCCACGACATCACCACTTCGGGGGCTTGGCTCGCCGACGATGTAAGTGAAATGAAAATATTGTTATTTATTATGTATGTTCAAAATCAATTTTTTAAATGAAATTCATAGATTAACTCCTTTCTTTATTGGTGTTTCTTGATGTAGCACATCGACTTGAGCATGGATTTGCTACGAGATCGTGCTGAAAGACATCCAAAATCGTTCAACATTCCTGGCAGACTCTATTGAACACCGAGTTCATCCGTGCCGTTGACATTGAGTACCAGTCGTTCCAAGTTATGGGTAGCGAGTACACGGTGCCGGAATATATGATGGAATGAGTCGTAGGGATGTGGCTGAGTGTCGGTGGAAAGCCATGGGATGACTGTATGCACATGCCAGTATGTGTGAATCATCACTACATTGCAGTGAAAATCGTATTCGCCGACTCCACGATGTATGGGTACGACCCCGATCATTCATGCCTCACACAAGGCCAGCTCGAGCAAAATCTAGAGTTGGTGTCTGTGATCGTTCCCATGATAGTTAGACGAGCGAACATCACTGTACAGGACAGATTGGCCATCGTGCGGAACACGACGACGGCGAGGCAGCAAATATCGTAAGTGTTTGTAATTTTATTTTTGTTACTTACATTTTAGGTTTTAACTAATTTTCGATGTGCTAATACAACATTATTTAATTGTATGGATAATTGTGGCATGTTCGTCATCAAGTACATAAAATTTTTGAGTGTGGCACATAAGGTTGATGCAATCAACCAGACATGGATACAAAATTGGAAAAATAAACTAGCATGTGATTTATTTGAATTTAATGGGAATCCGTAAATAATTGTACATATTTTTACATTTATTTAAACATTGTACAATTCATTCATTTATTTGTAATTACGAAAGAATTGTAAAATGTTAATTATTTATTAATATTTAAATATTTATTTTACAATGCAGCCTACTGTGTAATGTAGTGTCTAGAAAAAGTTTCGATTTCAAATAATTAACATAAATAATATGCATAACAAATGAATGTAATGAATGAAATGTTTAAAAAAAAATACTAAATCTAATAATTTACATAAATAATATGCATAAATAATTAACGTCAATGTTATAAATAATTACATTGCCAATAGTTATTAAAATTACACATCTGTTACATTGTCATGCAGAGGAATCTAACTTATACAATATCTTTTAGTATGCCATGTTGCACCGCACTTACGAGGCTGGGGAAACTCTCCGGTAGATGGTATTCTAGACGTATGTGTACGTCCAGGAGTACGTGGTGCAACTGCTGGTGGCAACAAGTTATTCGGTGGGAGAATGTGGTTGGGCACTTCCCACTCGACTTCATTTGGTACAGGAAATATTGTTTCTGCATATGCTGCTCTCCAATAATCAGTCATGTAATACACACTGCTTAAGGTGTATGGTGGTAATCCTCTATGCACAGCCACTGCCACTGCATGTGTACACGGAAAACTCTCCAACTGAAACCGTCTACACGTGCACGTATTATTATTCAAGTCCACAATGTATCCGAAATTATGTGCACATCTCACGAAGAAGCGAAATTGATCCAGTGGTTCTACATATACCTTTCTTGCCACATCTAGAGTCTTGAAGAGCTTATCTTCTTGAGCCGGGGTTAGCACACTTGCACAACTCTATGATTCCTTACGTCGAACATGAAACCACTGTTGTAGCTTATCACGAATGTTCTCAATCATTGCGAGAATTGGTAACTCTCGATCTTTCTTGACTAAAGCGTTAAGCGACTCCGCATTGTTCGACGTCATCATGTTGTATCGACGTCCTGGAAAATGTGATCGTGCCCAATGTTCAATCCCCATCTCTGTTAGATACTCCCATGCAGCATGCGATTTACTGCATATTTTGACCATGAACTTATCAAACTCTTCAAAACTGTAAGCCTCTACAGCTCTCCTAAACAATGCAACGACGCCATTGTCTCGATACCTGGTCTTCAAGTTTCCCTGTATATGGTACATACAATAACCATGATGTGCCTCGGGGAAGACTTCGGCGATACCATTTATTATTGATTGCCCTCGATCGGTTACGAATGCAAGATTTTCGACATCTCCAATTACTTCCCTCAACTTCGTGAAAAACCAACTCATCGCTACATCATTTTCTCCGTCGACTCTGTCGAATGCAAGATAGTAAATTTGGATATTTGTATCTTGACATGTTGCAATAATCAACTTGTCCCCGTATCTCGCTTTAAGGGTTGTACCGTCGACTAAGATAAGGGGTCGCATTGCATTTCGAAATCCTCGAACACATTGTCCAAGGGTCATAAAGAAATATTTGAAACGATTTTCGTCATCCTTCTCAATAAAAAATGCTGACCCAGTATTAATTCTTCCCATGTTATAGCAATACCTGGCCAATGTAAATAAAAATAATCATAATTTAGATAATATATTAAATATTAAATGAACAGAAAAATAAACAATTCAATTAAATAATTAATTACATATAAATAAACAATTGAAATTAAATAATTAAAATTTAAAATAACAAAGAAATAAATACTTAAACAATGAAATACCTGGCTAATTTAGCATAACTCTCCTCGGTCGAACCCATCAAATCCTCCAATGCACATTTTTTAGCCTTCCAAGCCTTCTGATAGCTCATGACCACCCCGTACTCTCGTCGAACGTCATTAATGATGTCCGAATGTCTGTAGATCGTTTGTGGATCCTGAAACTTGTGCATTATTTCTCGACCAATGAACCATGATTGGGCTTGCCTATGATCATTTCGACGAATACCCATTTCGCAAGTATGTTCCTGTGCATACTTACGGACTACAAAGAACTCATTCGCGTCTATCTTAGTCGCTTGCAAACGCCAATGGCAACTGTCGTCAACGCGGATAATTGTGTACGTCGACTTGTTTGATTTCTTCACTTTAAACTCGAAGTTATGTTTTAAAGCAATCCGGTGCACAGTTTCTTGCAATTCTTTTTTTGATTCGAATAGTTGCTCGACATATACATCTTCATCATCGGAAACTACACGCGAACAATTAGAGGACCGTATACTCGGTCCGGTCTGTGAGCTCCCACCCGACTCATGTCTCCTACGGGATAAAGCAATCAAATTTTCGTTTGTAAATGCGTTTTTATTCTCGTTGTCTTCAACTATTGATGGAATTCTGTGCGTAAAAATGTGATCATAGTGAGTAGCAGTGGTCTCGGGAATAACCACATCATCTTCACGAACAATCTGAATTGTATCCCAAACATCATTTACATTACGATTCTCTTCATTTGAAATTTCGTGTTCACCCTCGTGGACATTCTTCCCTAATAAGGTTAAGCAAATAGGAGTCAACTTTCGGCCTTGGTTCAATTTAATTAGATGTTTCATTTCCACTTTAGAAGTAACTTTCATAGGTGGAATTGGAATGTTTGAATGCTTATGAAACAAAAATTCCGACTCCATATCATACTGAGAGGGATCGACATTAAGCATGTTTTATATATCACTGTACATTTCTGCAAACGATGTACTCATTGTTATAAAAATTGCTTTAACCTCATGTCCTTCACTCGTCGATTTCCATTCTCACTTAGCATTTTCATTCATTTGAAATCCACCTAAGTAACAAATTGGGACACATGCTGATGCCATATCTGCCATAAATTAAAAATAAGGAATTAATATATAATTTTTTAAATTGTTCATTTCATATTTAATTTAATTTTATATTTTAAATAATTCATTGATTATTTTAATTGTTTCAAAAATATTTATTTCAATTAGTATTAAATATTCATAAATATTTATTTCAATAAACATATATTAATGAACAAATAAATTCTAAAATCTGAAAGGAAAGGGGAGGGAAAAAAAATTAGGCCGGCTGGACACAGCCGGCTGGAAATATTTGGCCCAGCTTTTTTCGTCTGTTTAATCTGAAATTTACGCTCGAATTTTTTATTTTTCCCTTTTTCAATGAAATAATGTTTAAATATTTATTTTACAGACACCTATAAATTTTTCCTGTAAAATATATGCATACAGAGATGAATTTTTTTTGTTGTTTTTGCTATAAAAAAATTATAAATTTGTGTTTAAATACTGTAAAATTCATCTACCTTTGTCAAAAAAAGATTTAAAGATTCAAACAGTAAATTTAACTAAAATAAAATTAAAATTACATATTTACACTTACCAATTTCCAATGCTGACTGTGAGTATTGTTTCTTTGTTGAACCTTTGATAATTTTGGGAGATTTCAATATTCTTGCAGATAGAACGAAAAAATTCTTTTTTACTGTATTGGAAAAATTGATACGCAAAACTGATTTTGAAATTTACGTATGGAAGTAACTGAATTTATTTAAACATTTAAGGGTATTATTGTCTTTCAAAGAATTGATATACTTTTGTAGTTGTGAAACATAAATAAGGACATAATTTTCTTTTTATTGACAAGAGGCCAATATGGTGAATACAAAAAAAAAAAAAATGATCAAACTCAAAAATTGGTTGTTTGACCAAGCCAATTTAAAAAGTACCCTGTGGATCCGCCCCTATTATGTAGAATTGAACCTGTTCTTTTTAACCGTCTAATGTTGTGGACTCTGGTATAGCAAACAAGCAGTAAACTTCAACTTCTTGAAAGTTGGATCACGAATTCTGTAATATTTTTGTGTGAGCTTCCTCCTTCACTGACAGCTTCTTTTGCCAGTTGCTTCCAGTTGCTGGCATTTCTTCTAATCTCATTTCCTCTTTCTTCTTGCATTATTTCTCTTACACTCCCTGCAATTTCTTCTCTAGTTACAAAATCATTTTCGTCGGCCTTAGTACGGACCCCTATTTGCCATACATCAGCAATTAACTTGGCAGTCGTGGTTTGATCTGTCCATTGAGCCATAGCCACCATAGGCACTCCAAAACTCAATGCTTCAAGAGTCGAGTTCCACCCACAATGTGTTACAAAGCACCCGATTGCTGGGTGAGCCAATACTTGAAGCTGGGAACACCAATTCACTATTAGACCTTTCTCCAAGACAAAATCTGGCGGGAGCTTGCTCTCTTCAGAAGCTCTAACTACCCATAAGAAGAAGCAGTTGCTTTCGACCAATCCACGAGCTATTTCTTCCATTTGCTTTTCTCCGGGGGTGACTAAGCTTCCAAATGATACGTAGACTACGGAGCCATTCTCTTTTGTCTCCAACCATTTCAAGTAAGCTTCAGCATCTGGCTTGAACAGGCTGAGGCCATATTCAATGTCGTCTGTGTGCAATGGTGGAATAGTCGGGCCTATTGTCAGAATCGGACCTTCGCTTGCAATCCATTTCAATATCTGCAGAGGATAAAGTTCAGCCATTTTCCTCGAAAATAAAGCTAGTATTTCCATTCTGTAGTATAGGACTCGGCTGGATAATTTTAAAGGAGAGAAATATGCAAAAAAATCTGTTAGTTGTAAATTGTAATTGAAGGTCAATAGATAAGCCCTACCTCATCTTCAAGCTTGTCAAAAGTGTTAAACAAGCGCCAATCTGCATCCCGGTACGTTGAAAATTGATCGATAAGAAGATTAAAAAGAGCTGTATACGCGCCTGTGTCGTATATAAGAGAAGGCAAATCTTTTAACTTGAGCGGTGGCATAGCAGGCAACATTATATCGGAGCCCTCATCTTCATTAGGAATCTTGAGTGTCCCTTGTTTCATGTGATAAAAGATTGAGCAAACAGTACAGGGCTGCGTAAAAAGTACTGCCCCTTTGAGGCCTAGCTGATGAGCTATGTCCAAAGTCCACGGAAGCACTGAATCATAAACAATGGCTTTCGCAGGGTAGCTAGATTGCTTATGTTTCTCGATGAGTCGAGGCAATCCCTGAGTGATTGTCTCTTTAAAGTTGTTGATAAAGACCTGATAGACGTCGCCTTCACTGGTGGTGG
>NC_036247.1:13306220-13324458 GCF_002742605.1 Olea europaea var. sylvestris | reverse complement strand
GATGAGTCGAGGCAATCCCTGAGTGATTGTCTCTTTAAAGTTGTTGATAAAGACCTGATAGACGTCGCCTTCACTGGTGGTGGCGGCGGCATCGGGAATTGTCTCGATATTAATGAGATTGCTGGTGGTGGAGGCTTGGATTTGTAGTGATGAACTGATGAAAACAGTTGTGACTAGTGTAACACGAATGCCTTTGGTGATTAAGGTTTTGCATAATTGTAGCATAGGATTAATGTGACCTTGCAGAGGAAAAGGAAGTGCTAGAATATGAGTTCCACTTCCTGATGCCATTTTTTTTGTGTTAATAGTCTCCTTCTTCTGATACACATACAAATGTATGATAATTTACAATGCAAAAGAAAGGAGAGCATATATAAGAAGGTTGGCGGTTGGCCTGAAGTTTTGGAAATTAGGATAATGTCTTGA
This sequence comes from Olea europaea var. sylvestris, assembly GCF_002742605.1. Lineage (NCBI taxonomy): Eukaryota > Viridiplantae > Streptophyta > Magnoliopsida > Lamiales > Oleaceae > Olea > Olea europaea. The sequence goes on along the minus strand of NC_036247.1, from coordinate 13,324,032 downwards.
TAGAATGGGTGGATACCGAACGGCAACGCACAATGGGTGAGGAATGCACGAAGTGAGCTGTTCGATTTGGTTGTTTCTTCACTAAATTTTCACACGTTGGTACATCAACTCTTCTAATAATCGAGAAGACATATGTTAAAGTTGACGTCACTAGTAGCGTATTGCCTTAATCAGGGGCAGATCGGAGGGGTTTGCAGGGTCAAGTGACCTCTAGATTTTGTAATAAAAAAAAAAGGTTTAGCTTTTTTTGATTAGAAGGTAGCCTATAAATTTTGTTTATGACCCCCTAAGGTCTACCCTTGGCCTTAATATTTTCTATTTGTTAACAAGAGTTGATGTAAATAATTATTAAAAATTTAGTGACAAGACAAACTATGTTGGATCAACCGAATAACATCTTTGTCTTGATTATTAGTCGGCAAAATAGTACTTTAAATAGTGTTTAACATAACATATATATATATATATAGAATGAGGTAGACAAGGTAAAAACGATATGTTGGTAATTTTAAAAATATCGGTACGCTTTCATGTAATATAATATATTTGATAATGTCTTGTGATTTCATATTCGAAAAATATATACTTAAGGACGAAACTTTCAAGGAATCCTGTTTTAAGAATGATTTATCAACTCTTTAGTTTTTTCCCCCCTTATAAAGGCTCCAAAAGTAATTCTTATTAGTATCTTAACATAACATACTCGAAAATGAAATTGGGGAATGATGATACCAATATTGGTATACCCGAGGACTCCATATGTGCTCCACTCACCTTTTTGCCATATGTCCTCGGGATCTTCCGAGACCTCGAGTATTTTGGTCCTCGAGGAAACTCATACGAATATTAACATCACCCCATGGTCCTCGAGAATAATTCTCCAGACATACTTCACTGACAGACCTTCTAGACCTAGGTGCCTAACAAACAAACACCTAAACACCCAAGAATTCTATATCAACTCTTACACCACTTGTCAGACAATTTCATTACGAGTAGGACATTCCTTACAAATAGGATTCCATTGGATAAAAAAATCCAACCGGCATAATCCTACTAGGAGTACACTACCTACCTCTATATAAATAGAACATTGAACCATTATTCAGGTTCGTTTTTCATTATTCTCTAGTTTATAGTCTCAAGCTTGTAATTCCCTTTCTGACTTAAGTATGGGAGGGGCGACGAGAACACACCTCGTTGCCTTTGTTTCAAGTACCAGAAGACTACGATCGTGCTCAATCCGAATCATCAAGCTCAGGAAATACACATGTACGATTTTTGGTAGCATCATGGAAGTTTTTAAATCAATTCTGATTGAGTGAAAACCAAAATAGCATATCTAGTAAAATGTAAGCTACACAATTTGTTGCATGCCGATCATTGTAAACCTAGAAAGGTTAATTGTTGTATGGTCACCAGAATTCTATTTGGCTCAACTTGAAAAGCTCATGGTGCGACATATGTGGTGAAACCAAAATTATGAGAGTATGGACGCGCTCACTCGCCCGCGCGCTCGTGTACATATATATGATGTATATTAGGGTTTCAATATATTATTCGGAGAAACCACCCAAAGCCTTTATCTCTTGTACTCATCTTTCATATGGTGAGTTTTTTCCTCCTCTATCCGTAATTTTTTCTATCCAAGTTTCTCGTAAATCTATATATTCTTGTTCATAAGTTTTCTATTACCTATTTTCATTTTATTTCTTATATTAACACTAATTCAACATTATTTGCGAGCAACATGCCCTGTGAAATCTTTTACTGTCATCAATACATTAATATAGTTGAGATCTCTAGCTCGAAGCTTTGGCAACAAAAAAGCCCTCTAAGATTGCTTAGCATTCTTGATGGTGTGGTGGGGTGGGGTGGGGTGAGTACATCCATGTTGGGACCGGTGGAAACAAAACGCAAGAATTGAGATTTAATAGACACTAATTTGAAGTATAATACAAGATCGTAAAATACCACGAACAAGATTAAAGTAAAAGATGAATTAAGCAGAGGAACGACGAAATTGATTAATATGGAGAGAATTACAACTGGACAACAATGATGCTTCAATAAAACTGATAGAGGAGCCTTGTATTTATAGTACACTTGGTCTAGCCCTAAAAAAGTCCCAAAAAGGTAGAAATATATAATTCAATTAGACTCCTATTTGAGTCACACTTCTAACAATCTCCACCTTCACTCCAATTCTGTTACAACGAACAAAACTCCTAGATTTCAAATCCATCTGCAACAAAATGAACCGATCAACGCAATAATCGAACTCTCCACCACCAAACCATCGTCCTCTACACGACGTCCACAAGCGACACCCGAACCCAAAACCCGGGTTCCCGAAATTTCACCAAGGAATTTTTGTTAACCAAACAAGGTCGAAGCACACCCTATAGCAGAAACCATACCACATGCTGGATCAGAAGGTCCCTTGCCAATATTGTCACCTTCAATGATTTCTAAAGCATTACATACATCTCCAAAACTGTACCTACGCTCCATGAGTCCATTGACATTACAAGAACACAGTGTACCCGCTAAAATTGGTGTCAAACTGGAATCACCAACACTCCCTTGAACAAAGTTCTTAACTGACCCATAGCCAAACATGAGAGGTACTATGTCAAATTGAATGTCCACCACGGTACTGAACTTATCCAAATGTCTCTGAACTCGTTCTGCTCTCCCCTGCAAGATGTACAACTGGGATTTCCTCCGTTCCTCCAGTACAACCCGGACACCCCTTCGAACTTTCAAGACTCTACCTCCACCAGAAAATTTGAACCTTTTTTCATTCAAGGTACTTAGTGATATGAGATTCTTTGTCAAGTCTGGAACATGGCGAACCTGATCAAGTGTCCTCACTGTTCCATCCCGTAACCTCAATCTTACGTTACCGATTCCTGCAACCTGCAAGATTTGTTGTTTCCCATGATAACTCCATCTTACTTCATTGTCTCATATGTTTGAAACAAGGCCCTATTGGGACACATATGATACGAACAAGCAGAATCCAGAATCCACTCCTCAGGTTTGGATTCCATGTCAGATACAGCCAACATCACATCTCCATCATCACAAAGATTTTCAGCAATATTAGTCTCGTTCGAATTACCTAATTGCCCCGCATGATTTGCATGTAAATCATCTTTACCCTGCAACTTGTCGCAATCTTTATTGATGTGTCATTTCCTCTTGCAGTAATAACAATACACATTGTTGTACCTCACCTTCGATCTACCCCTCCGTCGATCACCATGCGTAACAAGAGCATCCCCACTCCTAGATATAGGATCTCCAACCAACAGCTTCATCTTCTCCTTTGAGAACAGGGCGTCGTATACCTCCTCAATGGATAACGTGTCACGACTATACAGAATAGTATCACGAAAAGACAAAAAAGAATTGGGTAGCAAACACAACAGGACCAAGGCTAGATCCTCTTCATCATATTTTACATCCAACGTCTCCAAATCTGCAACGATCTCCTTGAACACAGAAAGGTGGTCCTGCAGTGACCCTCCTTCCGCCATGCGATGAGAATACAATCTCTGCTTTAGAGTCAGTTTGCTCGTCAAACTCTTTGTCATGCACAACTACTCCAGCTTGAGCCACAAAGCAGCTGCTGTCTTCTCCTTCAAAAACATCTTGCAGCAAATTGTTGGATAAATGAAGTTGGATTTGTGCTAAAGCCTTCCGATCCTTTCGTTGTTTCTCCTCCGTAGACAAGTTTGCTGGCATCCTATCAAAACCTAGCAAAGTATCATCAAGATCGATCTGCGTCAACACAGCTCTCACCTTTACTTGCCACAGCGAAAATCTTGTATTGCGATCCAATAGCGGAATTTCATACTTCAACGAATTCATCCTTGAAAAATCTCAACCAAATCACAAAGAACCTACAACACCTAAAACTGAAAACTTTCGAACGTGCAAATGGACAAAATAGTCCAGAACCACAATTTTGCCCAAAACTGAAATTGGACACCACCACAAAGTCCGTCTCATCGTCCGGAGAAAATTCCCTAAAGACACCGTCGCCGGAAAACCCCTCACGCGCCGCCACGCTCCTTGCCGGAGTTCCACCCGTCGACGACCGGCCGGTCACAAGCCGGCGAACTGTAACTCTTTCTGGACCGTCTCTGCCTGCTGGATCCACTAGTGGTGTTCGTTTCTCCAAAAGGTAAGTAGTTTCACCGAAAAACGCACAAACAAATCCGGTAGAAAATCGAAAAAAAGGACAAATTCGTTTTCTGATTTTCTGGTAATTTTCAGACCAATTTTCGATCAGTTTAGGGCCACAAATCCACCAATAACCCTGCTCTGATACCACTTTTTAGGACCAGTGGAAACGAAACGCAATAATTGAGATTTAATAGACACCAATTTGAAGTATAATACAAAATCGCAAAATACCACGAACAAGATTAAAGTAAAAGATGAATTAAGCAGAGGAACGACGAATTTTATTAATATGGAGAGAATTACAATTGGACAGTAATGATACTTCAATAAAACTGACAGAAGAACCTTGTATTTATAGTACACTTGGTCTAGCCCCAAAAACGTCCCAAAAAGAAATAAATATATAATTCAATTAGACTCTCTTCTAACAATCCACACAAGCTTGCTATAATCAGAGCCGATTCAAGCATTAGGCGAGTTAGGTGATTGTACAAGTCCCTTTATTTGTCAAAGGCTCCCAATTTTTAAAGTTTACATAATTTGTACTTTCTTCTGAAAAATTATGCCGGCAGTTAATATTATTCAAAAAATAATGAAAGATTATGAATTATTTTTTAGCTAGTGATATTGAAATATAAATAGTTTAACAAATTTAACTTACTGAAGAAAATTTCGCCAACAAATAAATTAAATGAAATATAAAAATTAAATTCTAATAAAAAAATTATTTTGAAAAAAATAATAAATTTTGAAAAAAATAATAATGTAGAAGTCGATAATATTATAGAGAAAGAATAAATGGTTATTTTAACTTATCTATCAATATCTTTTAAAAGAATAAAATTGACAAAATTATCATTGATAATCGGTGATGAATATGTTATATGTATTGACAATCACTAATTGATCCTTGTTTATAATTCCTCTGATTTACCAATAAATATTGATTTTAATCATAATCACGAATTGTCATATCGTCAGTCATTACTGACAAAATTTTTATAAGTGATCGTACACTCCATGTAATTTTTTATTAATGTTCTTGAAAATATCCTTTGAATTATTGCCTATGTCTCCCAAATTACTTGAGCCAACTTTGACTATAACAAGACCCTCATGCCTCATGGTTTCGAACACCACCACCATCCCAATCCTTACCAATATTGTAGTATCAACATTCATTTTTAGTTAGAAATGACAAATAGATGGGAGCATGATTAAAAGTTTTCCATTTACCATCCCTTTTAATTAAGTATTTATTTATGTGAAAATATTTTTAAATTTTTAACTATGATTAAAATTGAAAAATATATACATATATATAATTAAAGTAAAAAGAGTCAAGACGCAGGGGTGAAGCCTTGTTGTGTCCAGTGCGGACATATGCCCGTACTGAATTTTTAGGCCCAAACCCAATAAATTTTTTATTTTTTTTAATATTAGCAATGACCCATGATTTTGCTTGATTTTAGGCATATGTTGATTTGGACTTCACTTGCTTTTGCTTTTAGTTACTTGTTTTTGCTTTCATTTACTTGATAATAACATTATTGTACAACGATATCAAAGTATGAAAACTTGCAAGGAATACGTTTAATTATAAATTATATCATTTTTAGTATTATCGCAATTGTTTGATAACTTTATCATTATTAAATTCATGATCAAAACTCAATATTTGACGTGGGTTAAATTATGCCCACACTATAAGAATTTTCTGGCTTCACCCTTGTCAAGACGGATTTGAGAAATTCATAACAATGACTATAATTCCATCCCCGTGGGAGGAAAAAAATTGTCGTCGCTCCTATTTTTAGTCTTCCTTGATTTGGACACGTCCCGTTAGTAGTAGACGACCCTAGAGAAATCTTTTTAATTAATTCAGGCAGCAGTGTAAAGTTCATTTTCATAATTTTTTGAAAGTTTCCATATTTCTCTTTTATTTTTATCTTTAAATCGTAAAAAAATAATTTAAGAACCATTTAGGGCCGCCCCGGACGGACCGGCCGTCTCAAAAGTTTTTGTCTTACTTAAAAATAAATAAGTATTTTCCCTTTAATAATGTAAATTCAAACAGAAACTTGTGAGCCACACGAGAAATCCATGGTAAAACAACTTGTCACAGTGGGGCCTAACACATATGCACGACTGATTTGAACCAAAGTTATGGCATGTTTGGACTCAATCCTATAACAATTCTGCTATTTAAATAAACAATTCAAAGGGTGAAAACAAGGTTTCGTGGATTACAAGTGAAGAAAAATCTCAAATCAAAGTTAATATTTTATGAGATTCACAATTTTTCATTTACACATTACATTTACTTTTATCAAAATATACTAAAAATCTGATTTTAATCTATACCTAACATGAGCAAAATTTTAATAACCGATGATGGGCACAAACTCTATCTCGAAGAGAGAGATTCAGTTACGGTTTAGTTCTACATTTAAAGTATTGAATGATAATGGGAGAATTTACGTTTTCTTGACAATTTTCATCCATTAATCTCTCATTTGCTCGATTTTCCATTCTACCAAACATGCCTTAAAAATATTGGTATCTTTTAACAAATTGGTTTGCTTTTTCTCCCACTTAATAATGACCGCCCGCTCTCACAAGCAAAACAAGAGCTGTCTATCTCACTCTCCACCTCTCAATTCCTTATTGGTTAGAATTTGCTTTACTTTACCGGCCAATGAGTTCCATTCTGTAGCATGTCCAAAATCCCTCCCCCCGTCGTTCTCAATCAGCTACCTCAACGTATGCTGCTTGAGTTGAGTCAGAGATCTGCTATTAAATTTTGCAGTACATTCAATTAATTCTTGACATATCACTAATTTAGTATATTAATAGTGAAGTTAATGAAAATAAATCTGAAATAATATATTAATTATTGATGAAATATCAAGAATTAATTAAGTGAACAATAGAATGAACAACAAAATAGAACAGCAAATCTTGACTCACTTGAACCAAATTCAGGCCACGACCCTTTAAAGTGTAATGGAGGTCGCCAACCTAAATAACCATGTTCGCGTGAATTATCTTAATATTGATTAAAATATTGAACAAGACATTTTAATTATTGGGTCCTTTAATTATCTAATAAAATTGAAATATATTTTGATTAATTATCCTGTTTGATTTTCATTTTTTTTTCAAAATATATTTTTCCCTATTCTTTTATACCACATATTTTTATTAAAATAATATTACACGTAAATTAAAAAAATTTAAAATATATTCTCTATCAATCTACTATTTCAAATTATATTGTTATTTTAGACCAAGGGCTCGAACGCCTAAGTAGGACATAGTTCCAACAAAACTCGTATTGAGGATCATCAATTCTGATAACATTAAATGCAACAGCTGATGATTGTGTTGTCATAATTATTTTGGAGAAAACTAATAAATATGGGCATTGAATATTGAACATGCAAATCCCACACGTCATCCTCTGAAAGACGAACAAAAATACAAGAGAAAACCATTTCACACCCACTGGTTCACCGCCTTCACACTAATCAGAACACCTCTGTGTCTCCCTCTCTAGAATTTTCTTTTTCTTTTTCCTTTTCTTTCAAGAATGTCTACATAGAATCACAGTCCAATAATCCGATATTCTCTGTTGTTCGGGTGAGATTCAAATTGGGTTCCTTTATTTTATTTTTTTTGTTGCAGAATCTCGAAGTGTATCGAGTGTTTTCTGTTTTCATTTTTGGGGTTGCAGTTCAATAATCTGGATATCTGTGTGTGTATAAGCTTGAAAAAGTGTTGTTCTTGTATTAATGGTTGATTTTTCTTACCATTTTTTCTTTCCGTTATTATCAGTGACAGTGAAGGGTATAACCATATTCTGTGTAATTCATTGGAATAAATCGCCTAAATCTTGATTTTTGGCTGAATTTTTATCATACGGCATGATTGGGACATCCATTTTAGTCCATTTTGTGCAAATTTTTTGTATCTATGATTTAACTGATTATTCGTTTTGAGTGGTGAATTGCTTGTCTTGTATTTGAGTAAAGCAAATCCAAAGTGCTTGTAATTAGTCACAATTGAATTTACGATAATTAGATCATTTTCATGGTAGTCTGCAAACGAGTTGACCATTTGTATGGGATCCCAGTTGAGATTTCCTCTTAGTTTGATTATTTTTCATGTTCTTGTTTTGCTTTCGCACTTTTGTAAAGTACTTGGAGTGGAGTAGTTTGATGGAAATGGATTTTTTTCAATTATTTATTATACATCATCAAAAACAGAGTCAATGGAGTTGATTCGTAATAAAAAGCATTGGTATTATATGACAAGGGATATATTCTTGAATTTTAAATATATATGTGAGAGGTACTACCATTTTTCTTCGAGAATTTAGAATTTTAGCAAAAAGATATACACATACATACAAAATTTATTCGTTTTATATTCCGATATATTCTTGAATGTTAAATATATATGCAAGAGACACTTCCTTTTTTTCTTTACGAACTTTGATTTTTAGCAATGAGACATACACGTCAACTGTTATTTTAATAAGTTGATTTTAGCTATGTTTGGTACTTTTCTATTCACCCTTTTATCGGTGGGTTGGGGGTGAAGAACAAAGGAAAAATGCTGTCTCGTGACAGCATTCTGTTATTAGGGGACTTCAGAGTGCAGTGCACGACTCTAGTTAGGCATTTTAGAAATGATTCTTTCTAAAGCAGCTTCCTAGATTCCAATTGGAAATTTAAGCATTTGGTTTGATTTTGTAGCTTTTTCTATTTATATCAACATTAGAGTGATTATAGGTTATTGAGCTTGTATTCTTAATTTTACACAGGCTCTTGCTGGACGTGTCACTCATTACATATATAAAATAGGTGTTATGGCTTATATGGATCTTGATACTCCCTGGTCATCATCTCTTATGGAGTCTTTTGATCGATCTTTCAACATACACATAGGGGAAGGAAATTTGGCAGAGACTTTGGATTTTGTTGAGATTCCAAATTCTTCGACAGCTTATAATCATGATATTCCTAAACCTCCTCCGCCCCCAAGTAAAGTTTGTACAAAAATGATAAAGCATAAAGGACTAGCAGATTCTTCTTGTGTTCCAAAGGAAACAAAAGATGCATGGGACAAGCTCTTCAAACAGGGATATGGAGCAGATGTACATATTATTACAGAGGATGGGTTGATTATTGCAGCTCATCATGTCATTCTGGTTAGTAATTGATTTGAAAATGTTTACCTTAAATCTTGTTCATTTTTCTTAGCTTTTTTCTTCGTTTTTGTGTAGGGCATTGCATCGCCTATACTTGGGAACCTCCTGCAGAAACTGAAAGTTAAGAATGGTATCAGATATTTAAAGATTCCTGGGGTACCTTATGATGGTCTTTGCACGTTTGTCCGTTACCTCTATTCATCTTGGTATGCTGGAACACTTTCTTTTCGTCTTCCCATTTTCTTGTGAGTTTATCTCATGTAGTTTCTCACTTTTGTATATTGATGCAGCTATGAAGAATACGAGATGAAGAAATATGTTCTCCATTTACTGGTTTTGTCACATACGTACATGGTACCATCTCTTAAAAGAGTTTGTATACACCACCTGGAACAGGGTTGGCTTAACAAAGAAAATGTTATAGATATGCTACAATTAGCTAGGAATTGTGATGCACCACGGCTTGTTTTGGTTTGCCTGCGTTTGATAATAAGGGACTTCAAATCCATATCGTCGACGGAAGGATGGAAAGTAATGAAGCGTGCTAATCCGGCTCTTGAACAAGAACTCTTAGAATCGGTGGTTGAAGCGGATACAGTAAGTAATTGGTCTTATTGACTTATTCCGTTGAAACTTTCGTGTTTCAATCTCATGATTGAAGTGTAATTTCATGTATATATTACTAATACTTCGAGCAGTGCAATTTATAGGGATCTGCATTACTTAATATCACTGTAACAGTATCTTTTTTACACACACTCATTGTCACTTGTAAGTTTTATGAAATTTGTTTTGATGGGTTATGTCAAATGGATTCTCAATGTCCCATCTGACGTTCTCGTACGATGAATTATTGATCCTACTGTTTGTCGTTTGAAGTTGTATCAACTTTCTTTAAATTATCAAATTTTGTACTATAAAGGGAGTTTCAGTATCCACATTTTTCCCGAGTAGCACAGTAAGTTTATGATTTCACGCCATAGTTTGTCAGTCAATAACCTATATTAGTTTTAACTTTGTGTCTTAGAGAAAACAAGAGAGATTGAAGAAGATTGAAGAGAGAAAGGTGTATCTGCAACTGCACGAGGCAATGGAGGCTCTGCTCCACATTTGCAGAGATGGATGCAGGACTATCGGGCCACGTGACAAAGTGCTGAAAGGAAATGAGGTCATCTGCAATTTTCAAGCTTGCAAGGGACTTGAGACTCTAATCCGCCATTTCTCGGGTTGTAAGACTAAAGTTCCTGGTGGATGTATACACTGCAAGCGCATGTGGCAGCTTCTCGAATTGCATTCACGCACGTGCAATGAGCCCGATTATTGCAAGGTTCCTCTTTGTAGGTATGTTTATTTGCATTGTTGTTTATGAAGTATAAAGTCATTCGATTTGAGAAGTGTGTAGTTATTCTTCTGTTTCGTGTATTTCAATTGCAGACATTTCAAGGAGAAAATGCAGCGACAAAACAAGAAAGACGAGGCAAGGTGGAAACTTTTGGTAAGCAAAGTGATAGCAACAAAGAATGCTCTTGGACCATTCTCATCCCGCCAATCAAGTTTTTTATGACTAGAATGGAGTATGGCCTATATTTTAGCGGCCTTGATCGAATCTAAAAACTGGAACGCAAATAGAATAAAGGGAAGTGTATATAGAAGTGGATGTAGAGAATAAATAACGTAACACTGACAGTGTTGAATTATGGATGTATGAGTTATATTGTTTACTTAAATGTAGTTCATATAGAAAGATGAATGAGCAATCACCAATGGATTTTTGCAATGCAGAAGTTCATATACGTTACCGCTCAGGTTCAGATTCGAAATGACTGTTTCTAGAACTGCGAATACGACTGGTAGGAAACGAATACACTTCTAAGGTCAAGATTAGAGGTATTATTGTCAAGGTATTCTATACTACATTTGGGTTGAGACACTAGGATTAAAAATGCTGCAGCCATCACGCGAGGAAAGTTTTAAGATGTTCATTCAGGCTTGGGTTGGGTTTGTGTACAAGTAACCATCTGCAATTCAAATGCCAAGCGCCTATCAAATTCCGGCCTACATACTTTTACATCAATAATTTAAAAGCTACAAACAAGACTAGGATACATGTATTCAAAAGAATATCGAGGTCTAACCCTTTTAAATCTGTATTACACAACAGCTCAATCGACAGAAATTTTGATATGAAAAACATAATTATGATAGATTCGTGTCCTCAGAACATCTGTGATACTAAGCCCCTTCACCTAATGTCCTCTTTGTTGTGCTGATATAAAGCACTGCATAGAGATTCAAAATAGCTATCAATCAGTTTGTGAAAAATGTGTATCGACTCCAAAAAACAACAATACTCTAATACGTAGTTACCATTATTCCCGCGAATAAATGCATCCCCATATTTATTTTTCAATTGCCCATTGACATATTCTTCAGTTTGCTCCATTGCTATGTTCATATATCCATCCAGACAGGCAAGGATACCTACAAAAGATTGTCAGATGTTCATCCACATAGATCATATTGTATGAAGACAGCTTCAATGAAACTTAGGGAATGAAAAGGGAGAAAATATACTGTTTCCATATTATCCCAAAAAAATTGAAACTGTAAATGGTTCCATTCTTATCCACATCATCCTTTATCATTTTGCCGGAGGGGTGAAAAATATTAACAGCACGACTAGGGTCTCTCAAAAGATTGAAAATGCTCCACAAGACATACAGTTTTGTGACTCATCCTTAGATCATATACTGAAAACCAGAAATTAATTTTTCAATCAAATGAAGGGCAGTAGGGGAAGTAAAAAAATGAAATAGATACAAGAAACTTTTCATGCACAAATAGTTGATTTACATGAGCTGCTTCCCCAGCCTCATAGTGGAGCAAAGGTGCAACAATGACATATACTACCCAATAGATAGCAGTACCAAAAGAGGAAGGGAAAAAATATAGCAAATTGATAGAAACATTATAAAACTGTAGAATAAAAAATGCTTAAGCCCAAAATTGAGAAAAAGTAAAACATTATCAATGGAAACAAGGTGAGAATAGAAATGATTGACCTCGGTAGTCAACGCCAGAATTCAATTTGACAACAACAGGTCGACCACGAATAGATTTCAGAAAATCAGCTGGAGTTTTTGTAGTAGCTGAAACCTTCTCTCCAGTCCCACTCATTTCTTCTTACTAAATGGGAGACTACAAGCATATGGAGAATTATCAATCAGCATACCGAAAGAAATGAAAAATCAGCTAACATTTTGTCTATAGATAACCAAATTATACCTTACTGAGCACCCAACCGATATATAATTGTAAAGGAAAATCAAAGATGGAGAAGATAAAAAATGCAGCAACATATTCAAGCAATCATGTTCTTTGTAAACTGGTGAAAATTAAGAGATGGGCTGATAAATGAAAGGCAACCAACAAAAGCAGCTCCGTCTACTATGACAACAAATGAAAAACAGGAAAAAATCCTCAAAATCCATTCAAAATCAATTTCAAGCTGCATACATATAACCAGGAAGCCCTTAACAGCAATTAATAATGCCATCAAAACAAAATATCATCTCTCAGCAGCATCTTATGAAGTAAACCATTTATAACATACAACTAATGTTGTAATATTGAGCTGTACGTGCTGCAATGCAGAACTTAATAGTGGCAAATTCGACTAAGCGCAGAAATAACGGTATGACGTTCAAATTTACAACATACAACTATAAAGTTCAGCAAGCCACGAACAATACGAAAGGAATCTGTGATATGAAGTGGCTAAATACCTGCACTAATCTACAACTATATATGCACAGCACAAATGAGTGAAACAGAAAAATTATTAAATGCAAGAAATAACTGCAGTTGCAAAATTCAGCCATAAATGTTTTGTAGAAATTAGACTGTAGCATAACAGCATATTCTTTTTCTTCCTTATTCTAGTAAACGAGAATATCAATTTCTACACTAGGCAAGTATCAAAGAAACTGTTGTGCTTTAGATTTTCCTTAGATAAATTACTACAAAAAAACACAAGAAGTTCAATCTTAGGCTGACAGCCAACATTTTTTTGTCACGTCTTGAGATATGAAATTTTATATGAACTTTGTTGAGGTGTCCCTTACAAGCAAGAAGCCACGTCGGATTAACCAAAAGTTAACATGGCCCGTACTGATTGTAAAGGATCTAAATGCTTTAGATCCAGATATAGAATTAGCAATGAAAGGAACATAATGAAGAAAACTATTAATGCAACAGTTCTCAATACGGCTTAGTTGTTCTAAGCGAAGTCATAGCTAAAAATATCATTTTTACTCTTAGGAATGTAAAATCGAATATAAGTTTATGAATTTCAACATAGGAACCCATATTCTCTTTAGCCAAACTGCGAGAATATAACAAAGCCCTTTTAAGGATTTAATTTTCACTCGCCCAAATAGACGTTATATAAATGCATGAACATACAAGTTATTCCTACACTGAGCAAAGAATTTCTTTTCACCTACGCACATCAACGCTATATACAAATAAGAAAATCAAAGAAATTCTACCAATTCTGAAAAATAATATGCAGAAAGATGCAACAGGAAGGCAGAAGGGATTGAATTGGGTCGAGTAGGAGAAACAAAAGCAAGCGACCAGAAAGGGGGAATACTAGATTCGCCCACAACGAAGCGTATTTGAATTTTACCTTGTCGTTAATTCTTCGTATAGATTGAAGACAGCTACAATTGCAAAAACCCTAACGAGGTAGAAGACGTTTTGCTCGGTACAAATTTTGGAGCCCTATCCCACGGGGCTTTTCAAAAATGGTTAAACCCCAACGTTAAGGGTCCCACCGTCTCTGTCATGAAGTAACGTGAGAAAGGTAAATCGCAGGTTATGCCTCCAAAGGTACAGGGTGGAAGGTTGCTTGTACACTTGCACTTACTCAAGAGCCAAAACCATATTTCAGGATTCGAACTCTTGACGCAGTAATTTCAAGGAAAACTGGATTTCTCCATCCTCCCCTTTTATCACTTGAAGATGTGCTCTGCGGGCCACAGGGGGCTTTTCATTATTACGCCTGATGTGACCCTGGTAAAATAGTAAACAATAATGCTACTCAACCATTTCTACTATTTTGCAATAGTATGACTTCATGACTCTGGTGTAATACTTAGGGAATTGGTTGTGTGATTAGCTCATGTGGTTTTTTTTTTTTTTTTTTTTTTAATCTCATTTCTTACCCGTTTGATAAATAGATTCCCGATTATTGGGTACTTTTAATTTTGAATTATCGTTGGGAAAATTGTTGTATTGTTGTACATTATTCGACATTGTAATTGATTTGTTTGTTGTAGGGAAAGAAATTTTAGAATATGAAGATGACATTATATCGGTGGAATCTGATGATGAAAATGTTGTGGATAATACGAGCATATTGGGGTGATGATATGTTAGTTGGAGATGGTGCGATTACGCCTGAGATCTATATGAAATTTAAGGATGCAAATGAAATTTTTGAGTTTTACAAGAGATATGCATACAAAATTTGTTTCCCAATTAGAAAAAAAATAATTCGAGAAAGAATGATGATGGAGTATTGAGAAATGTGACATTTGTTTGTAGTCGTGAAGGGAAGAGAATCATAAATACAAGCGATTCTTTAAAGCCGCAAGCAACCATTCAGAGTGGATGTAAAGTCAGGATCACTGGATGTTCATATATTTATGGAGTATGGAAAATTAACACAGTACACCTGGATCACAATCACAAGACAAGCCCTTCGAAATCTAGACTATATCGATGCAACCGAGAGTTGAGTGCACATGTGAAACGACGACTTGAAGTAAATGACATGGTAGGAATTCCGCTGCACAAGAGTTACAACTCTACAGTTGTTGAAGCAGGTGGATATGAAAATATGACTTGCATCGAACGGAATTGTTGAAACTATGTTGAAAAAATGAGGTGATTACGACTTGGAGAGGGGGATGCAGCAGCAATACAATCATATTTCTCTAAAATGAAAGCACGATGCTCGGGCTTTTACTTTAGTATGAATTTGGATGTCGATTTACGTCTAAAGAATGTTTTCTAGGCAGATAATAGGAGTAGGCAAGCATATAAGGAGTTCGATGACAGTGTTACGTTCGACACTACGTACCCCTTTTGTTGGAGTGAACCACCATGGATAGTTGACACTCCTTGGATGTGGTCTGGTGTCGAATGAGGATACAGAGACATTTGTATGGCTATTTCGGACATGGTTGTAATGTATGCATCGACAAGCTCCACATGGGATAATTACAGACCAAGATAGAGTTATGCAAAATGTAATACAGATTGTGTTTTTCCAATACAAAACATAGATGGTGCTTATGGTACACACTTAAAAATTGCCTGGGAAGTTTGGATACCATGTAGATAAGGGTTCCATATTTAGTAATATACACGGTTTGGTCTATGATTGTCAATCTGCGGAAGAATTCGAAAATGGCTGGAAAGTGATGATCGAAACGTTTAACTTGTATGATAATGAATGGCTGGCGGGTTTGTATGAGAACAGGGGACGTTGGGTACCTTGCTTTTTGAAAACCACATTTTGGGCAGGGATGTCAACAACTCAACGCAATAAGAGTATGAATGCATTTTTTTTATGGTTATATACATTCGAAGACGACATTGAAGCAACTTGTTGAACAATACAAACGTGCATTGAAAAGTAAGATTGAGAAAGAATTTAGCGGACTTCAAGTCCTTCTCACAAATGGTGCCGTGTGCAACAAGATATGAAACGGAGAAACAATTCTAAGTAGTTTACACAATTTTAAAATTCAAGGAAGTTCAAGAGGAGTTAACAGGTAAAGTTTATTGCGACCTCATATCTGTTTCAGAGGGACTATAGGGGACGACTTATGAGATATGAGAGGATGTACTACATGACGAGCATTCGAAGAAAAAAACTTTTTTCGTCTCATTTCAAGGAGACGAATGTGAAATCACTTGCAGTTGTCACAATTTTGAGTTTCGAGGAATTATTTGCAGACATACGGTCGCAGTACTAGTCCATAATGATGTCAAATCAGTTCCAGAAAGGTATATAATACGGAGATGGCAGCGAGATGTTAGTAGAGCCCACATGAGGGTAGTAGTGCATTATGATGGTATGGTTAGTACTCCCGAACAATTGAGGTACGACAAAATGTGTCAACGCTTTGCTACATTGGTGAACATGACGGCATACGACCTTTTGAGTCTTAGTAACTATGCAAGAATTATACTTGGAAGAACCATTCACTACAAGAAAACTTGTGTTAAAACCAGCTTAAATCTTGAGACCAAATTCACACAAAAATAAAAAAATTCAACGAAAGAGTGTTGTTAAAATAAATAACGACCAAATATGTACACACACACTTTAAGGTAAAGCTTGTCGTTGCATACTCACACACAAGTATCAAGCACATGAAAGCTCGAACCCACTTTCATAAATAATGTCCAACAAGGCGAAGTTTTCCCATTTATAGGTGTACAATTGTGAACCAACCCAATAGATCTTTGTGACTTCATGTACTTGATTCTCACTTAATATATATACATATATACTTGAGTTTTCTCCAGATTTGGTCGGAGAAGATGGGCGGTAACAGCTACAAGTCAACAACAAGCGATCGAATGTCTTAGAAATGGAAGAGCGAGCATATCGGCAACATGGATTCCATGGTCTTCGACAGTGTCTCTATCGAGGAGCTAGAGCGGCATCAATCAGTGCTGCAAAGTTGAGGAAATCAGATTAGGGCAGTGACTCCCCGTTTGTGAAATGAAAAGGGTATTGATTTGGAGTGAATCGGGTAAGCATTTTGGGCTGGGTATCAAACAATTTTAAAATTTGAATTTCAAAACGGGGAGACTTGGCCCAGTTCTTTCTTTATTTATTTATTTTTTTTCAACAGATTTTTCACCTCATGTGGTCAAGTCGAGTGTCATGCGGAATGGCTGGGTAGCATTATTGAATAGTAAAGAATGATGCTGCACTTACATAGGCCTGTTTGCCAGGCTACACACATGGGGGCCTAACGCCTTTTTTTAGGTGGGGCCTGCTGCTATAGTGAGGAGCCTGTGAGGCCCCTGTGAAGAGTTGCCCTGTATCTAGGGCTGTAAATAGATCGGATATGGAGCGCATCTGTCCAAATTCGATCCGATCCGTTAATAAAAATTATCCTATCCGATCTGATTAAATAATCCAACGGATATTTGATTGTTAAAATCATATCCGATTTGCTATGTTATCGGATATCTGATCCGATAATCCAATCCGAATTTAAAAAAAAATAAAATTCCACCATTTTTTTTGTTAATATTTTTTTCCAAAAAATATTTTAACAATCTTGATGGACTCACCTATTATATTAGAAG
>NC_036247.1:13287138-13306120 GCF_002742605.1 Olea europaea var. sylvestris | reverse complement strand
GAATATGACTTAATTGGCCTACTACAACAAGGTCCAAGAAAAATTGTGCAATTATGAAACCTAATTGAGCATTATAAATATGCTTTTTGTGGGAACATTTCTCAGGATTTAGGGTTAGCCACGCACTTTCATACTTCTCAAAAGGGAGGCACCTAAAAGAGAACAATGAAAAGATCTGTGGAAATATTTGGCTAGGCCGTTAAATTATAATCTCACTCTTATGTGACCTCAAGGTGATCTAAGATCCATTATTCACTTGGGTTTAATCTTCAAAGGAGAAGTGATGTAATCCAATAACCAACAGCATTCAAAATTCCGAATGTATTAATTTTTCTACTCTAAATATCCCAATATTTCAAAATCATCCAGGATCAAGTGATCAACACTGTAATTAATTAAAAAAAAAAAAAACACACACACACACACACATACTAATCTAATACCAGAAAGACACCACGAGTGGATCCTAATTTGGGTACTGTAGGAAGAGCACCATTGAAAGCACTGCAGAGAAGGCATATGCACCCAAAAACAATGAAAATCGAAACCCATTTGCCTCTCCACATTTCCGGTGATTGGATTCCCGTTCCAGTTGCAAAGTTATGATGGGGCGAGATACAACTACTGAAGCACAATTTACCACTCTGCAAAGTCAACCCCTTTCTTCAATATTGAACAATTACCAATTTGTGCAGTATTTAAGAATTTGCTGTAAGTGCTAAGATTGTGGCAGTAAAAATTAGTCGATTGATTTTCAACTATGATGCTTGAAGATTGAGGATTTCATTGATTTCAAGGAACATTGCAACAAAGGTATAACATATTAGGTAATGTAACATTTGAGTACTTAACTTTCATGTATTTAAATTTTAGTCCTTTTTATGTTTTTCACATCTTAGCATGAAAATTAAAACTTTTTAAAGAAATGTCCTAAATGTACAGATATAATTAGTCACTAAACTTTGCATAAGATTTCTAGTGGGTTACTGGGATAACATGTTGCAAAGTTTAATGACTATCGGGACAATTTTTGAAGTTCAATGACCCATGAAAACTTTATGTAAAGTTCAGTAACCAATCAGATAATTTAACTTTTTTAGTCTTTTTCTTTCTTTTTTATTTTTCCTGTACTCTTACCCCCACTGTCTTATACTTTCTTGCTTCGTCAAACTTAGAGAAAATAATAGCATT
Source organism: Olea europaea var. sylvestris (assembly GCF_002742605.1). Classification (NCBI taxonomy): domain Eukaryota; kingdom Viridiplantae; phylum Streptophyta; class Magnoliopsida; order Lamiales; family Oleaceae; genus Olea; species Olea europaea. The sequence goes on along the minus strand of NC_036247.1, from coordinate 13,304,929 downwards.
TTATCTTGAGGATGATTGACAACATTGTTTGTTGACCTCTCTCAAAAAAAAGATGCAACAAAAATCCACATAGCCAACCATTTCAGAAGAGAAGCCATTTAACATTGAACGCTTAAAAATATTCAACTTTGAAATTCAAACACACCTTCAGTTAATAATCTAATAGATTTCTGATTTTTATTGAAGTGGGTCTTGATGGATAGACAATCGAAATCGAAATCGCCTATGAAACTATTGTAAGTATTATGCCCTAAGTCCAATCAACTTTGGACATAAATGCTTTTGATATATATATAATTAATGCAATTTAATGACAGATCTATTATTTAATTAAAATGGACAATTAAATAAATAATAGGATCTGAAGATTCAAACCTCCGTAATTTGTTAATCACAAGGAGTTGTGATTGTGAGATACAAATTACATCTGATTGAATCTTAAATCATCCATGGTCGTAAGTAATAACGAGATACGGATATCGTTATTACGGATAGACCATCACGTGTGGCATTTCTTACTTGTGAAGTAAGTAGTTGATCTCACAAGTTAAAGTGTGGTGACACTTAAATGAACACGTGGATGTTTTGTTATAGAACAAAACATTGGAGACCCGCCGAGAGATTTCACATGAAAAATTATCTGAGTGTCAGTGGTTAATCTCTAATGTTCGATAGTGAAATTTGTCATTTGACTTGAGGTCGTCATGGTACCTTATATGAGGACAGTCATACTTTGACGATGTTGGATGTTGCTCTGAAAAGGGCCGCTAATACGACATCGTTCGGGTACGTCAAGAATCGTATGAAGGTTGTGATTGATCAATAAAGGATTCGTCACTCTTAGATAGTAGGAGGTTATGATCTGCGTTTCATTCAATTAAGTCAATAATGAAATCCTTGATCAAGGTGTACTCATAAGTCGAAAATGAGTTTTCGACTTATATTGACTTAATAGTGGAGTGAAAGATATGATCGATGATCGAGATTGACACAATGCCATATCTCGTAATTGATCGGATCATATTGACGAAGGGATTATAGTTTCACGGTAAACGAACGAATTTGATTTTGTCATACCACGTGACATTTTTCGTCACGTGTATTATCCTGACACATTGCTAGATATCAATTAGGGACGGCGAGTATGAATTGACGATAAATTAAAAGGGTGTTTTAATTTATCAATTTTGATTAGATCAAAATAATATTTCACGTCGTTAAATATCGTGGTCGGGAACCTAATGGGTCGCACACAAAAGAGAATTGGAAGATTGCAAATTGCCAATTGGTTAATTTAACAATCGTTGAATAAATTAATTAATTGGATTTGTTATTTATATTCCCGAATTAATTAATTTGATTAATTAATTCACGGACCAAGTTTAATTAATTGAATTAATTAAATATTGGACCGGATCGGACCAGATCGGACCGAGCCCGTTTGGGTTTATATAAATACATGGCTAGGGTTTGAGGTTCATATGGTTTTCATTATTCTTGCTGGCACAAGAGAAAATCCTAGAAGCTGCAATCTTATTCTCTGTGTGGATCACCGTTGGAGGCTGGACAACTGGACAGCTGTGGTGGCGAATCAAGGTTGATGGAGCTAAAAGAAAAGCAAAAGGATTGCAGAATTTTTCAAAGGTACAATCATTATCACAATTTCTATCTAAACACAAAGACGATTCTTGATGGGAATCGAAAATTATTTTAAATTCCGCTGTTCATGTATAAGTAGATTCCCAACAACTATTACACGCCACTACAGAGTTCACAAAATGGAAGGTTATAGCTAATTGTTAAACTCAAAATCAAATTCAGTTACCCGATTGGAGATGTTAGAGAGAATAGAATTGTACGATAGGAGTATAGAAAAAAGGAAAAATAAGATATTGTGTTGGTCACTGAACTTTGTGTAAGGTTTCGAAGGAGTCGCTGAACTTTAAAAGTTTAAAATGTTATCACATCCATTACTAACAGAAAATGTTTTGAAGTTTAGTGACCCCCTCGAAACTTTGCGCAAAGCTCAGTGATCAATCATGTAATTAACCTAAATATACACGTGACAAAACTTCCGTTGAAATAAGGACACATTGTTGTATCATATTTATTTTTTATTATATTTTTTTCTCTTACTTCTTTCAATCCTTCCACTCAAATTTTTTTCTTGGATTTCAACTAATAAACCACAATAAATGATATTATTACAATAACATTGGGCAACATCATTGCTAATACTTTTTGTTATAATAATATAGAATAATATGAATTTTATTTATTATAGCAAGAATTTAAACAAACAAATAATGAAAACTGCAGAAATATATTATATGCTAGGAATACTGTAAATCTACAACTCGAGATCTATGTGTACACAATTTTCTTAAAATAGATTTACCCCTCACCTTAGGTTCTTGAGGTTTAGTTTGGACGTCTATCTCCTATGATACAACGAAATAAACGGTAGAATTTAAGCACTTCATTTCTATTTCAGCTAAATGAATTTGTGTCAGAACGGCACTATCAAGACTTAGGCGAAAATTTTTAGAGAAATGGAACTATAAATTATGCGAAGAACTGGAACTGAAAATTATGCAGAACTAAAAATCTTGCAGAAGAGTGTAATTTTTTGGTGTTGAATGATGAAAACCGAGCGTAGTTATAAACTTGGGCCTCATAAATGGTGAGTAAATTTGTTCATGAGCTCAATATTATAATAACAATAACCAATGAAGTTTCAGCAGTTCTAGAAACTAAAAAGTCAATTGGAGAAAGTAAAACGTGGGCACTCCTAATGGGCCAATTTTTACTTAGTTTTGTCTGACATTTGTGGACGCAGGTCGCGCCCGCACACAAGTTCAAAATTTGATATACAATTTTGGTCTTTGATTTGCACCATCACGTCCACATATGAAGAGAATCTCTATACTAAACATGATTAAATCCCTCCAAAGTGTAACCACATATATTTGTCAACTTCTTACGTGGGATAAACTTAAATATAGTTTTCCTTCAACATAACCTTCTTCCAATGGTCGACTTTGAACTCTTGTTTCTCATTAACCCGTTTATCATTTTTGACAAGTAAACATATGATTTCAATATTTTTATGGAGGAGAATACTGATTAACTTTGATCTTCCAAATTAAACAAATGGGTCCCACCTAAAATTGTACCAAAGTAAGCTTAACCAAGCCATTTTTTCAACAATCCTCCACATGAATGAAAATTGGGAGTAATACAAAAATGTGAAACATAAAGACTTGATGGTATAGTTTAAGGGTTGAAACTTGCATAGGACAGATAGTTATTACTCTTTGAACCTTTCCTTGTGAGAGCTTATTTACTTTACTAGTTGACCAGTAGACATGACGAGAGATCATAAGAATTAAGCACTATACAATTCTCTTAGAAGCGATCCAACTTTTTTCTCACATGGGTGATTTTTTATTGGAAGTAATCCGCATTAATTTGCTCGATTTTCAACGAATAAAAACCATTAAAAGTCTATTGTTTATCCTTCATTCTTACAAGCATCACTGTTGCAACGTAGGAATGAACATGAGATAACATCCCCACGGTGATTCAATTAAATCTTTACAATTAAATTGTCCCTTTGAATCTAAATCTTAAGACCTCCAGACAATCAGGTTGGTTTTTATTTGCGTTAACTTATTTATTCAAGAGCTTAAGTCTTATTCCTTTCGATGATTTTCCAGCTAACTCTCTATTTAACCCTTTGACTAGCGAATCCATAATGTTATCCTTTAACCTTATATACTCAATAGTAATAACTCTAATTGAAAGTAGTTGCCTTATGATATTGTGTCTATGACGTATATGTCTAGACTTACTGTTGTATATGTTACTCAGGGCAATTGTTGATTAACTATCACAATTTATGCAAATTGCTGGTACGGATTTTAACCATCTTAAAATATCATCTAAGAAGCTGTATAACAACTCGGCCTCTTTATAACATTTATTTATAAACATAGATTCCATAGCAGATATAGTTATAACTGTTTGTTTAGAGGATTTTTAGGATATAGCTATACCCCCCATTGTTAACACAAATCCACTAGTAAATATTGAGTATTTTATATCAAATATCCAATTAGTATCATTATATCCTTCAATGACAATTGGACATATGGTATAGTGCAGTTTAAATTACGAATATATCTTAGGTATCTCAGTACTCTTACTATTATTTTTTAGTGATCGATTCCTAAGTTACTCGTGTATCTACTCAGTTTACTAACTGTGTAGGCTATGTCTATCTTGTACAATTCATCGAGTACATTAGCATTTCAATAATTCTCAAGTATTCTACTTGAGAGGCACTTTCACCTTATTTTTAGATAGATATTGACTTGTATATGTCGATGTTTTAACCATGCCAGAATCATCATTGTTAATTTTATTTTTATTTTTGTGCACATAATGTGATTGATTTTGAACGAACCCATCTAATATTCTTGAAATTTTGATTACAAGTGTAATATCAGCTAAACTTATATCTTTAATATCAAATCTGGAATTTGACATATTTTTAGTGAATTTAATCATCTTATTATAACTACCAACAATAAGCATGTCGTCAACATAAAGACATAAAATAACATAATCATTATTGTTGTCTTTAACGTAAACACATTTCTCGTACTCATTGATTTTAAATCTACACTCCACCATGAAAATATCAAATTTTTCATGCCATCGTTTGAGTGTTTGTTTTAAACTATAAAATGACTTCACTAATTTACAGACTTTCTTTTTTTGCCTGGTGATGAAAACCCCTTAGGTTGTTTCATGTAGATTTCTTTCTCTAAATCTCTACTTAAAAAGACAGTTTTAACATCCATTTGATATACTTCGAGATCTGCAGAGCGACAATTGTAAGTATCATCCTAATAGATGTTATTCTCGTCACTAGAAAATATATATCAAAGTAGTCAAGGCCTTCTCATTGTTTGTAACTTTTTGTTACTAATCTGACCTTATACTTTTTGATAGTTCTATCTACTTTCCTTTTTCTTTTGAAAATTTATTTGTAGCATAGTGGTTTACTTCTTGGAGAAAGATCCACTAGCTTCCATGTATAATTTTGCAAAATAAAATATATTTCACTTTTAATGGCATCTTTCCATTGAGGTCATTTTGAAAAGTTTATAACTTCTTGATAACTTTGAGGTTCACTTTTTAGCATATAAATTAGAAAATCAGGACCATAAAGATTTTCCTGTCATTTCTCTTTTACTTCATTTTGGTCCAACCTCAATCTCTTCTTCTAGTTCTTGGTCCTGACTATTTCTAACCATAGTCTCATGTGTCCGTTTAGAAGAGCTTGTTTCATTTTTGAATTTGTACGGAAATACATATTCAAAAAATGAAACATTTCTCGATTCCATTATCATGTTTTTGTGTGTGTTTGAGATTTTAGATTCATGCATAAAACATCAATAAACACTACTATTACAAACATAACCAATGAAGATACAGTCTACAATTTTCGGGTCTATTTTTACTTTCTTTGGTGTTGGAACATCCACTTTAGCAAGACATCCCACATTTGTAAGTATTTATAAGAAGACTTTCTTCCTTTCCTTTCTTCATTTCCATAACTTATAAGGGGTTTTCCATTTTCTGTCGAGATACCTTATTTAAAATGTAATTTGCTGATAACACAACTTCCACCCTTATTAAGTTAATTTTCAATTTCATTCTTATAGAGAATAATTTTATCTATGGCTTCATCCTTACTTTTAAGCAAATTCATATAACAATATTTTGTGCTATCATCGGCAAAAGTAAGGAAGTACTTGTTGTTACCTTTTGTTTGTACAGACTTTAAATCGCATGTCACTGAGAATTAAATCAATTGGCTTTGTTTCCGTTCAATTGATTTAAATGATGACCTTGTCAGTTTTTTCTGAACACAAGTTTCGCACTTATGTTTGGAATCAATATGGAATGCGGGCATGCAATTCAAGTTTATTCGTTTGCGTAAAGTATCGTAGTTAGTATTTATGTCATAGTCTACCATGCTACAAATTGAGCAGAAGAATTTACTTCACATTTTTGGCTTAACAACCATTGCATTTAACTTAAACATATGATCGAAGACATAATCTTTTCCAACAAACATTCCACTTTTTGATAAAATAACTTTGTTCGACTCAAATATAATACAAAAATCATGTCATTCAAAAATGACCCAGACAATAGGTTCTTGTAGATTTTTGACACATATAGCACATTGTTAAAAGTCATCTCTTTTCTCGAAGTCATCTTCAAAATCATATTTCATTGACCCTTGATTTCAGAAGTTCCTGAATTTTCCATAAGCAACTTCTCTTCGTTCTCAATTACTTCGAGAGTAGTAAACAACTCTTTATCAGAGCACACATACCTCGCAGCTTTGGTGTCAATCTGTCTCTCTTGTGGGTTTGAACCCACCATATCTTCATAAATGATGATTACGAGATTCATATCCGATACATCATGTGCTATATAGTCAACTACATTTGCTTCTTTCTTCTTCTTTGGCAATATATGCTCCGAAGACTTATGACCCATTTTGTCACAGTTGAAACATTTTTCTTTAAATTTCTTTTTAGAAATTCCACATTTTGGTCATAGCTTGGTCCTTTTACCCTCGGATGTCCCATGTTTATTTTTTTAGGTCTTATGATTTTGACCATGCTCTACAACATTGACTTTAGCAATACTAGGATTGAACTATTTCTTTTATAAACTGTTGTTATATTTCTTCAATTCGAAATCTAATAATAAGTTTTTCGATGTTCATTTTCTTTCTCTTATGTTAAGATATTTCCTAAAATCATTTCATGCCGGATGTAACTTTTCAATAATTGTAGCTACTTGGAAAGTTTCACTCAAAATCATTCACTCGGCATGAATCTCACAAGAATCACTTGAAGTTCTTGCAATTGAATGATTACAGTTTTTGAGTCCACCATTTTATAATCTAAGAATATACAAACAATGAACTTTTTAGCATAGCATCCTCAATTTTATATCTTTTGTCCAAAGACTCCAACAAGTCATTTGTAATTTTCATCGTACTATAGGAGTTGTATAGTGAATCTGTCAGGCTATTCTATAGTTTTGACACAAGAAATTTGAATGGTTTCAAGTATCAAGTGCACTAATTGCTTGAACACCCCCTCGTCGTTTTTGAATTTTGGAGCAGTTTCAATCAAAAATATCGCAAAATTCAAGATGGTAAAGTAAAATAGCATTTTCTACTGTCACCTTTTGAAATTCTAGCCGTTGAATTTTTTCAATTTTTTCTCCATGATTAACTGGAACGGTAACATATGGCCAGTTGTTAAAGCCGCGGTTTGATTCACAGCATGACTTGACAATTTAGCCATAGTCTAAATTACAACAAATTAGGCCCTTGAGCCACAACAGAGTCCATAGCCTGATTTTCAGTAACCACAGTTTGAGTCACATCCATGTTGGTTGATTCAGTTGCCATTTTTGAAAAATCGAATGAATATCTATTTTTGAATAATAATATATGAATATATCTGTTCTTACTTTCGAATCTATTTTAAATTTGTTATAATAATATGAATTTTATTTATTACAGTAAGAATATAAACAAAAATAGAATGAAAAATACAAAAATATATTATGCGCTAAGAATAATATAAATATGCAATTCGAGGCCTATGTGTACACAGTTCCATTAAAAAAGATTCGTCCCCTCACCGTAAATGTTTGAGGTATTGTTTGGATGTCTGTCTCCCAAAATACAATCGAAGAACAAGTAAAATTTGAGCACTTTAATTTCTACTCCGACGAAATGAATTCGTGTTAGAACAGCATCACTAAGACTTAGACGGTAATGACAATTTTTTTTATAAATTAGAACTGGAAACTATGCAAAAGAGTATTGTAATTTTTTCTGATGTTGAATGGTGGAAAAAAGCTCAGTTTTAAACTTGGCCCTCATGAATGGTGAGTAAATTTGTCCATTAATTTAATATTATAATGACAATAACCATTGAAATGTCAACAGTTTCAGAAGCTAAAATCAATTGGAGAAAGTAAGAGTTTCAGCAGTTTTAGAAACCAAAAAGTCAATTGGAGAAAGCAAATATTAGCAAAACGTGAACACTTAAACGTGAACACTTATAAGTTCAAAACTCGATGTAAAAAGTATAACTATCTAGAAAGTAGTCATTGCTTTCATTAACTTCTTATGTGGGATAAACCTAAATATAGTTTTCCCTCCAACATAAACATTCTTCCGATGATCAATTTTGAACACCAATTTCTCATTGACACGTTCATCATTTTTGACAAGTAAACATATGATTTCACGTTCTTATAGAGGAGAACATGGGTCGATTTTGATATTCCAAACTGAACTGATGGATCCCATCTAAAATTGTGCCAAATATAAGCTTAATCAAGTCATTTTTCCAACCTCTTTTCTTTACAAATCTATCAAACAAACTCAATGACATGACGACAAAAATAATTTATAAATATTTATTAAATATTTTAGCATATAAATAAAAATATATTTCGATCAAAGATTCAAACGGAATTCAATAAATTACAATTCAAACTAAACAATTTACATATCCCACTATTGTAATTCTAATATTATTATCTTTATTTCAACTACGATTAAGAATATTCCAGCGTTTCTTAAATATATGAACAGATTTTGTCTTTCACAATAATATTTGTGTAGTTGGATTTGTTAAATATTTATTTCAACTTTAAAAGCACAAAACAGTGAAACACACATACGGACTTTGTAAGAAACGAATGACTGTCTTTTTGAAGTTTAATAATTTCCCACACACCTATCAATTACTATTTACTAAATTTGGAACACAATAAAAATTAAATAGGACACGAAAAATTTGTCATCACTTGAATAGACGATCTCATCAAGCGTATGTCAAGGATCATCCTACCAAAATTTTCCTACACTTTAAATTCTAATAGACGATTTTTATTTATTCACTTGTTAAAAATGTCATATACAACACGTAATTCACTCGACCAATTCAAGCTTAAACCTTTTTATCATCTAATTTTATGTGATAATTTCTTCAATTCAATATAGGGATTTGAAGAACATTTTTGTTTATGAGACCTTTTTCCACTAAAATACTGTTGCATTGCAATTTTTTTCTATTTAATTTATGTGCTTTGGGCCTAATATTGATCCAGGTAATCTTGTAAGGGCGACTGACAAAAGTGCTGATATTTTTAAGTTCTTTCTTTAAATTCATGTCAAGAAAGGATTCAAATGTCATATATTTTATTATCCAGTTATTTTAAGTACTTTTATTCGAGCATATACATGAATTATTCGAGTATATGAATGAGTCGGATTTATATATGAATGAAATTGAATTATTAATTTACTTATATTAAGTCAACAAGTATATTATAAGAGCAGTTTATAGTTTTCTATATGGATCGTTTGGTCTCTTTGTGTGATTCGACTACTTATGAGTAGAATTTTTATTTTACAAACAATATACACTTGTCTGGATAGGCAACTTTTATCCAAATTTAGTATAAGGACATAATTGAGCGTTATTAACATTATATGCAATATAATAACGTTATTTGTAGTGAGTAAGTCGACGAGGAACTTTCAAAATAGTATATTCACATTGTAATTTTGATGTTTCACATTCTAAATTTCTAAAATTGACTTTTTTTTCCTTTTTATTTTTATTTTTTAATGACGGGAGAATCCTGAGGCCGTTACCCTTCGGGTGCGCACTGGGTAAACCCCTCGAGTTGACGCAATAACCTGCAAATCAAGCTAGCTAGGTAAGCAGCACTATGCAAGCTCGGTGTGACATGCTTGATCGAGAAAGTGTTGATAGGGATAATCGAATTCGTGACTAAATGCTTTCGCGTTCACCTACTCCACCAACTCGTGACCTTCTACTTCTTAATAAAAAAAAGGTTCAATAGCTTAATCATTGAATAGGAGTTTGGCAACCATTAGTAATATCAATGAAATCTAGGAGGTGCAATCACAAAGCCTAGGTACTTGCCTCATTTTGCAAACCTATTTTAGATTGATGGTTGTAAAATTAAGCCCTTGTTTGATTATGTTTTTTTTTCCTTAAAATTATTTATATCACACATTTTTCAATAAAATAATTATGTACGTTAAACATTATTTTTTTCTACATTTTATTCACTCTAACCTCTCGAGGACTAAAAATTGAAGCGAGTAGATTACTATCAAATCAAATTATTGGAATGACTTGTACTAATTTGAACCACACGGTTTATTATTTAATATTTCTTTGTTTATTCTTTTATTATTAAGCCGTCGTTGATGATCATTATTTTATAAAACAATATTTTGAATAGTACTTTTTCGAAGAACGTGTGATTAAAAAAGTAAGAAAAAATTTGAATTTATATGCAGAATATTTTATTGTGCGAATGTGGGATAAAAATGAGTATGTAGAAAAAAATTCAAATAATGATCGTGAAACAGGGGCTAAATTGTTTTGTCTTCACATTATATATCCTTGAATAAAAGCAGATTCTTAATTAGCCAAAAAGCTTAAAAATTCCCTCAAACAATACGTAAACAATAAAGTTCTTGAAACCTTTTCGAGATTAGTTTTTATATAAATAGTAGAAATACTCAAATACATCATTCGTGCCAAAAGACTAATGTGGAGAATCTAAACATCCCAAAAAATATTATTTACAAATATTAAAAAGACAAATAACAATTATCTAATACTTCTTCCAATAACATGATCAGTGTTCCTAATTAAGTAATTAATATGATCCACTTGTGTTTAAGCTTTTGATTTGATGGTTTGATGCATTTGGGGATCAAATTGAAAATTTTGGAGAACATACCATTCTCCATTTTTACCTTTTTATTTGTTCAAAAGCATCTTTAGCACGAAGTATTAAAAATTCAAAATGTAAGATAGAGGACAAAGGCTTGAATAAAAAGATCAATCCTCCCGTCTCTTGGAAGGCCGAGAATTGCCTTTGATTGATTTAAGCATCTGTTTGGTAGAGATTTTTGGAAAATCATTCTGTTCAAATTCATCTTCAATCATACATTTTTCAAATAAAATAATTTTAGGACTCATAACTTTTCTATACTTTTTAACCACACATTCTTAAAAAAATAAAAAATAAAAAAAAATAATTAGTAAAAAAATAAAAATAAATTCACTTTTCATAAAATACATTATTAAAAAATTTACATCGAATAAGGTCTAAGACACATAATTTATATATCCGACCTATATTTAAACGCGTAAATATTGAATAATGATAAAAGGGGCTAACATGTTTTTGTTTTACTACCTTACAATAATCTCAACTTGTGCACATGCAAAATATTCTTGAACTCACAAATGATCATGGGAAATGTATTTCATCACCCACTTAATTGAAAGATTCTCCACTTGTAATATGCTCAACAAATGATTAAGAAAGGTGAACGATTTTAAATTGTAAATTTGGAATCCCAATTTTTCAAATATCTCAAAAATTCGAGGAATCGAGCTTTCATAACATATATAAACAAGTAATGCGTAACAAACAAAATTTCATGTCATATCATTAATAGGTAGAATGGAAACAAAAGACATCTAACGTGAATTCAACTTAAAAAGTAAAAATGCATTGAATCACTATGAAAAAGCACGACCTAAGGCGACATAAATGAACAAATAAGTAATGAGTAATGCTATTAAGTCCAATTGAAGTTACATTTCAATTTAAATGACGTTAATGTGACATTAAATGATAGGTAGAATTAAATAAATCATTTAGTTTAACGTTTCATTTATCTTATCATCTAACGTTACCTAAATTGAAATTGTAACCCCAATATAACATTTTTCATAAGTAAATACATCGTCCACTCATATTTAATTTAATCGAGTAAAAGCACCAGAAATAATACATTCAATATTTATAGCCGGAGGAGCTAAAGATGTCGCAGGCGGACATTCTCACGCCAGTAATTCTTTTTAAATTACTCTTCTTTGTCGATTTGTTGTAGAATTAAAAAATTAGGAATTAACATTAATTAAGTATTATTAACAATTAATAAAAGGTTAATTAGATTATAATAATCATTATAAAAGTTAATACATTAGGTGCTTTTGGGGAGGCAAGTGTGTATTGAGAAGCCCTAATGTGCGCCGTCACGTGGCACGGCGTCCAAGATTCGTGTACTTTTCTCATTGGTTGAATTACAATTCACCGACGCGTGTGGACTGCGCTACCAGTATTGGATTAGATCGAATCGGACTTTTAAAAGACAAATTCCACTGGTCACGTGCGCCGCACGGAAGTCAAGTTATACCCTTTTCATACTCGGTAATTGGTAGGGACCCTTTATTAGAGAATATGGTTTGAAATGTTCAATTTTTGTTGTCAAATTTACTGTTTATATTTAATTAATAATTCGCACGTTATTTTTAATTAACGTGTTATCTATTTTGGTATTTCAACCTTAACAGCTAAATAACATCGTTAACTACTTTCTATCTCACACGAAATCTCAATTTTATCCTCAAAAATAAATTATAAAGGGTAGATTGTTGTTTAAAATTTTCTAATTTCTCCTTTCACACTTTCTTTTTTAGGTAACATACCCGGTAATTGGTAGGGACCCTTTATTAGAGAAGATGGTTTGTTAGATCTGATGCTCAATTTTTGTTGTCCAATTTATTGTTTATTCAATTAGTAATTAATACGTCATTTTAAATTAACACCTCATTTATTTTAATTTTTCAATCTTAACATCTATGTAATGTCGTTAACTGCTTTCCATCTCACACAAAATCTCACTTTTACCCTCAAAAATAAATTATAAAGGGTAAATTGTTGTTTAAAATTTCTAATTTCACTTTTCACACTTTCTTTTTTAGGCAACAAGTTGTTAATAATCTTATGCATTAATAAATCAAGCATATTAATTATCGGTTATGTGAAAATAGTTTTTAGAAATTCCAATTTATAGCTAAAACTAATAACATGACGAATTTTAACTAGAATCGAACTGATTTAGCTAGATATATATGGTTTTGGTGTGACTCAAGATAAACTAACGCCTTTTCATTCTTTCACTATAATATGCATTTTTTTTTTTATATTCAGGTATCCCAGTTTACATTAAACTAAATCCTAAACCCCCAAGACCCTTGCCCCTAGAACCTTGGAGGGGGTAAATCGCGAGTTATGCCTCAATTGGATCACAGGTTCCCCCCACCGCCTGTACACTTCTGTGCACAAGAGATCTTCCTCCAAAGTGATTGCTCCATACCAAATAAATCTGACTTCAGGTTCCCACCAGAATTCGAACCTCCACCCTGCCACTGAAAACAAGACAAATGTTGATTGATCTACCAGTTGAGCTGTACCCCGGGGGGCCACTATAATATGCTTTTGCTTCCACTTGAGTTGAACTAACCCTTTAATCTATGAGTAGTCAACAGATACGAAACTAACATTTAGCCTTTATTTGATACTCATTTTTTTCAAATTATATTTTTCTTTCAGTCATATATTTTTCAATAAAATAATATTACACACAAATTAAAAAAAAAACTTATTTTTTTAATCACACATTTTTCATCGATCTACTATTTTAAAATACATTCTTACTATAATAATGAGAAACATACGGACTCTTAGTTAGAGAATTGAATTGTGCCTACTAAAAGAATAGGCGGCCATTGTTAGGCTCTTGAAAAGCATATTACGTGTTAATAGCAAATCCCTCTTAAATCCTTGAGATAATAAAGTTAAGGTAGTCATTTATCTCGTGACTATTATTCTTTTGATCGTGTCAAAAAAAATATATTTGTTTAACTAATATTGAATGTTTCTTTCTCATCAGGCGGCGCCTGATGGTACAAAAGACCATAATCACGAGATTAAATTTAAGGGAAATTTTCAAAACTAAATGGTTAACTATAACAAATTTCAAAATTAGGAAACAAGTTTTAAAACTTAAAAATAAGATATTATTAAAATTTATTTATGAAATAATGATTTAAAAACATATTTTATTAGTTAAATATATTAAAGTCACAATTTCATACAATCTGGTCACAAAATATTGAATTAATTGGTTATAAATTATTCCTCAATCATAAATAAAAAATTTTATAAATCATAATTTACACAAATAAAAAATTTTACAAGTCACAATTTATTTATTAATTACAAATCAATACGTCAAAAATTATTAAATTAATTAGTCACAAGTTATTTTTCGATCGCAACTTAATAAATTGTGAGTCACAATCACATTTTTTAGATCATATATTATTTATTTGTCACAATCAACCAAATAATTGATCACAGTCAATCAAATACTTGATCACAAACATCCCTGCCCCATCTCATCTCATCCCATCCTACCAACGAGTACCGGAACAACCATCCCCACCACTGCCACACCAGACTGCCAATATCACCATCATAGCCACCAAAACATTGCCACAACACCATCATCCCGATCACCACTGCCATATCGAATCGCCAACATCACCACCACATCATCCACAACACCACCACAGAATGTTTGAACCCACCACAACAACCAAGACACCATCGCTAGAGCCATCGCCACAACGCCAACATGATTGCACCTACAACACCACTACTACACCAACAACTGCATAGCACCATGACAATTGCAAAAACAACACACCATCATCACCACCCCAATCTACTAAATCATAAAATGTCAATAAACGAATTATTATATAGAGAAAAAGTTGTAGAATATCAAAAGTACAAGAAAAGCTAAAAAAAAAAAAAGAGAAGAAGAAGAAGAAAGAATGGACCTGCACGGTGGTCTTCAATAGTAGTCTTCCATGTAATAAAGAGAGAGGAGGGGTGGATGTTGTAGCAGTGACGGTGGCGGCGATCTGGTGGCTTTGCACATGATAACATAACGGTGGTTTTGCCGTTGCGTCGAGTCTTGTACATCTGTGCTCCAAGTTGTGTTGCGATCGTTGGAGTCACCTCTTTTCTACCTGTTGTCGACGAAGCCATTGGAGAGAGAGAGAGATTATGATTTGTGATTTTTAGTATTTGGGTGGTTATGATTTAGAGAGAAAAGATAGAGAATATTGAATATTATTAATGTTAAGGATTTGAGTTAGTATCTGATTTTTGTATAAACAAAATTTAGATATGATTTTTTAAAATTGGATCTTAAAATTTTGGTTAGGTGTAATTTCCACTAACGGTGCGTTTGATTGTCAATATTTTTCGTGAGAAATGTCATTGTTCCATCAAATTTTCTACTCTTGTACTGTTTGATTGATATTTTTTGATGAAAAACATTTCGTTACTTTTTTTCACATGACCATATTTTCTTTAAAAATAAGGAAAATATTTTCTTTAGCGGAGTATGTTTTTATTTTCCAAATAATCTTCTCTCTTTCGCTCTCATCCACCCACCAATAAAAAATGGACAAGCATAACATTTTTAGGTTGAAAATTAAATCAATCAAATACATTTAATTGACTATTTCCGTGCATATATCTAAGCAATTTAATTGTCCAAGATAGCCTAATTTGTTTGGGTTGTTGTACCCTTTTTAATAATTGACTCATGTTTGGGTTATTTGATCAAAACTCTATTAAAGGTCTTAATTAAGATTAGAGAAAGAAAAAGTAGGATTAACAAATCAATGAAGGGATTGTCTGAGATAGCCTAACTTGTTTGAGTCGTTGTACCCTTTTTAATAATTGACCCATGTTTGGGTTATTTGATCAAAACTCTATTAAAGGTCTTAATTAAGATTATAGAAAGAAAAAGTAGGATTAACAAATCAATGAAGGGACAGGTTAAATGGATGTGATGATTATCTCAAGGTGATTAGGCAAGAAAGTTAGAAGCCGACCATATCTTAAACATATAGAAATAAAAGTGGTTGTTATTAAAGTTGAAATGATTATTGAGAATTCATGCACAATACAAACCCGAAAAGGAAAGAAAGAAGGAAAATATATTATCAAAATTTTCTATGCTTTAAACACTATCTTGAATTTCGATCCGAAAAAGATAAAGTATCGAGTGTTAAGATTAAATTTATATTTCGGATATTGATACGGAAAAAATAAAGCATCGAGTGTCAAGAGTCTAATTGATGATCGAAAATAGTGATACATGATAAAAAAAATAAAAAAAATAAAATGAACAAGACATTCTTTGCTAATTTTATTGGGGTTTTATTTTCAATTTTTATGTATGGTTGAACCAATTTTTGAATTGATCACTAATTTTTTTTTTTTTGTTAAACGTATTGACTTGGTCCATTTTTGACAGTACTATCTATTTCACACCTCTTGTGTCCAAAATTTATTTAAAATGAAACTAATTTATTATTATTCAGACAAATATTTACATTGCTATTGACATCGAATATAAAGAAAATTCTTTATGATATGAATTTTTTCAACTTCATCAAGTGTGGCAGACTTTAATCAAGTCAGCCCTAGTGGTGGATCACATGGTTGTGAAACTAACCGTTGGTTTAAAAATTGACAATTGACATGTTTAATGGAATCTTATTTTGAAGGGAATTTTTTTTCTTCGATTAAGTTGATCACATTATTTTAATCTTCCACATTGATAAAGGGTGCAAGCGGAAGATTCAATGAATTTCAATCTTAATTGTACATTTTGCCTAATATTTGGTCTTTCCACCGCTTTTGTACTATGTTTTCAACACAATGTGGTTTTCATCAAGAAGTTTGAGTCAATTTTGAATTTACTCGTTGTCTTCAATTACATAATAAGGGTCAATATTTCGTTATTTAATAAGTTGTTAATAAAATAATCTCTATTGTTTATTATTAAAAAATCTAAGTAATTTTCCGAAGTCAATTCTCAAAATTTTTGTGTAATTAAAAATTTCAATATTTTCTTTGACACTTAGGAAAATATAAATAATCAGATAAACCATTTTAATATTTTTATCGGACTTTGCTCTTGATAATTTAACTTTTCACCACGGTTCGCCGCATCCAAAATATCCCACTAGGTGACTACAAAAGAAATCTACCTTAGCATTTGGATTAACATTTAATTTTCCAAGAAAAAATAGAAAATATTTTATTTTTCAAGGAAAAAAAATCTATTTCTTTTTAAGAAAAAATTCTCTAATTGCGCTAGGTAGACAAATAGGATATGATTCTTCTCGATCGAATTCACTTTTTAATCCTTTCAAGACAAGTGTTGTTAATGCATATTCTTAATTCTCGATATTCCTTCATCAATAAACGAAAAAACTCAACTTTAACGTCCACAATTGTAAATGATCTGTCACCACAATTTCCACCGCTTCCTCATCTCTATTTTCAATAGTTTCAAAACGTTACGAGAATGTATCGTAATCAATCACAACAATTAAGTCTTCTTCTACGACTCTTCCTATAACCATACATGTTTGTCTATATAGATCTTTCACAGTACCTTTTGCATTCAAATTCCCACGTACTGTTAAAACTTAAAAAAAAAAAAAAAAAAAAGGGTGCTATATACAGCCATGGATGACTAATGGACTAAAATGACAAAAATGAATAAAACGACAGTTAAGATTTATATATATTTGGAATCTAATGAAGAAAGTTTAAAACATCAATCATATAGTATAGAAAATAAAGCTTTATTTTACTAAGGAGATGAAATTAAATAAAATAATAAAAATAAGTTAAATTTACTTGTAAGAATTTTTTTAGCTGAGAGACTAAA
>NC_036247.1:13270918-13286944 GCF_002742605.1 Olea europaea var. sylvestris | reverse complement strand
AACCCCCGCCTCTCTCTCTCTCTCTCTCTCACACACGCACACACACGCGCACACACACAAGTTATGCATAATTATATACTGGAATTTACATAAATACATACATATAAAGGTGGGAGAGAGAGAGAAGGAATTGTTCTGTTCATATAATTTCATTCAGGTTCTCCTTTTGCATCTTCTTATCCATTATATGTAAGTCCCATCCATTATTAATTTTACCATCCATTATTAATTTTATCACTATTAATCATTACGATTTCTGTGTATTTTTTTTGTTCCTTTTCATTTGATTTTTTGTTTATTCTGTTTGCTTTCTTGTTATTCTCTTGATGCTAAACAGTGATTGAGTTTTTATCTTAAAAGAGTATCGGCGGATCTAATCTGAATATTGAATTCGTTTTATTGGTTTACAGATTGCATTATTAAAACTTTGATTTTGATTAAAATAAGATCTTCGCAGCTGGGTATTGTTTGATCTGAATTGTAGAGATCTGGGCTGCTTTGTTGAATTATTTTTGTTTTATTTCATCAAAAGATTTGATTGTTATGTTGTTTTTGAATTTTGAACCTGGTTTTCTCTGCCGATTGGTATGTACTGTTGTTTGAGAAGTCATTTTTCTAATTTAGTACTTAGTCGAGGACAGTTTTTTTTATTGATAATCTGTTGATCTAGTTTAATAGTCTTATTGAATTTTCACAGAAATAATAATTAATGTGATTTTATTATTATTATTTTTTTTTGCTGAATAAAAATTTCCTCGGGTAACTGGTACCAATGAACAACCCCGTATAGATGAATAATTTTCCCGAGTTTTTCAATTTTATCAGTAGATAAGTTTTTTTCCGCATATGTTCTTTTCCACAACTTGACAATTACTTTTTATTGCATCTGGAACTTTGGATATATGGTTATCCATTTTTATCAGCGGATTGCAGTTGTTGAAGAGACGAGGATTTGGAGTGGTTTCAATAAAGAAGAGGTGCTTCTTTTGCCGTCACATCTCGAGGAGATGGTGGAAGATCGGGTATGTTTAGTCTCAGGGGACTATTCCAGGACCTGTGAACAAGAAAGCAATTGGCCTTGCATGAATCAACGGCTGGAAAAAATTGAGGTTCCGCGCGGTAAGCGACCTTTAGAAACAGATGGAGAGAAAGAAGTTGTTGTCAGAAAGGTGTCTAAGAAATTGGGAATCTTTGTAGATACATCTTTATCAATTGGTGGGTTTTTAATGTCCGCTTCTGAGAAATCTGGTAATAAGCAGTATGCAGGACAAAATTCTGATTCTGATTCGAGTTCTTTGATCGCTACTATTGGTCGTGACAACTCTATTAGTTGTCTAATTCGGTCCTCGAGAGCTGATTACGGTGCTATTGCATCTCTAAACAGTAGTTTTCGTTCACTTGTTAGAAGCGGTGAGCTCTATAGATTGAGGAGGCTAAATGGCGTGGTCGAGCACTGGGTTTATTTTTCCTGTCATCTTCTCGAATGGGAAGCCTTTGACCCGAGTCGGCGCCGTTGGATGCATTTACCAAGTATGAATCCTAATGGCTGTTTTGGGTGTGCAGATAAGGAATCTTTGGCTGTTGGCACTGAGCTTCTTGTTTTCGGGTGGGATCTCATGTCTCATATCACTTACCGGTATAGCTTGTTGACCAACACGTGGTCATCGGGACCAAACATGAACGAGCCTAGGTGTTTGTTTGGATCTGCCAGCCTCGGGGAGATTGCAATATTAGCTGGTGGTTGCAACTCACGTGGCACTATCCTCAGTTCCGCAGAGCTCTATAATTCTGAATTGGGAATTTGGAAGACACTTCCAAGCATGAAGAAACCGAGGAAGATGTGTTCTGGGGTGTTCATGGATGGAAAGTTTTATGTGATTGGAGGAATTGGAGGAACAGAGTCGAAGCTTCTCACATGTGGAGAGGAATATAATCTGGAAACCGAGACTTGGACTGAAATACCTAACATGTCCCCAGTGCGGACTGATGTGGCCAGGGAATTCGATCGACCTGCTACGTCCGAAGCACCTCCGTTGATTGCTGTTGTAAATAATGAATTATATGCTGCTGATTATGCTGACATGGCACTGAGAAAGTATGACAAGAATAATAAAGTGTGGATTACCGTAGGAAGATTGCCAGAACGAGCTGATTCTACGAATGGTTGGGGTTTGGCGTTTAGGGCATGTGGCGATAGGCTTATTGTAATTGGAGGGCCTCGGACTGTTGGTCAGGGATATATCGAAGTCAATGCATGGGTTCCAATTGAAGGTCCGCCGCAATGGGTCTTGCTCGGCCGAAAACAATCTGGCAGTTTTGTTTACAATTGTGCTGTGATGGGATGCTGATCATTTGTGTTTCGGTGCAGTCTGTACCATTCAAATTGAGTGCCTCGCTCTCCGATGGATTGGATCCCAGATGCACCTGATTACTACTAATGGGTAATTTCTTGCAAGTTTGCATTTTCAACTTTTTTCCCTTTCACTTGGAGGAGGATCAGAAGGATTATATTTTACTCAAGATTCGATTGATTGTTCTCTTTGAGGTAGTCTTGGGTACATCTTTTTAAAACTAAATCTAAATTTTCTTCCTGTAAATTGCCTTCTCCCTTTGAAGTAACATGAGAAAATATCAAAGTTGACCTTTGCGCAGAAAAATGTTCGAATAACTTCTAGGAGGAATACATTTATAGGTTTTCGTTGGTGTCTTATGAAGGTTATCTCATAGAATTCAGTGATTCGATTTTTCAAGTTCTTGGAATTGTATGAAGGGGAAAACAATAAGGCATGAACATGTTTACTGGGAGCATCGGCTATAAAGTGATCTTTTTTCTTCGGTTACTCTTTGCAGCTTTATAGCAGCTTCCTGTTCTCTTTTATCCCGAAGTTTATGCTTTTCTTTGGCTAGTTTGAATGGATGTTCTTGCATATTTCTATAACGTTTTATTCTGGTTCTTAAATACGTCAAGTGACTCCAGTCATTGAATCGCTATTATTTGACCCTTTGAATGATGTAAACCATGTTTTTGGTGAAGTTCTCTCTTCGATATATAAAATGGAAAGTTCAAACTAATTCTCTTAATTTTGATATCTGAACCTGTTTTATTGATAGAATAACTTGTTTCAAAAGTGAGGAAAATTTTCTTTAGTTTTGAATTACAAATTATCTGTATACTGTTGATTTTGACAGTGTCCATAATGCTATGTTATCTTCATTTTACTTGTGTTGAACATTTTCTAATAACTTTGTGTTTTTAAGATAGCTATTTGATAATTATGTGGTAGTAAAATATTCAAGTCTCAACTCTGAGAAGTAGCTCAATGATCAGACATTGGGTTTACTCCCCAATGGTCATCAATTCGAGTCTTTTCAGGACCACTGAAGTGAGTACACCGCTGTAAACTTTAGGGTTCCGCAGAGCTCTATAATTCTGAATTGGGAATTTGGAAGACACTTCCAAGCATGAAGAAACCGAGGAAGATGTGTTCTGGGGTGTTCATGGATGGAAAGTTTTATGTGATTGGAGGAATTGGAGGAACAGAGTCGAAGCTTCTCACATGTGGAGAGGAATATAATCTGGAAACCGAGACTTGGACTGAAATACCTAACATGTCCCCAGTGCGGACTGATGTGGCCAGGGAATTCGATCGACCTGCTACGTCCGAAGCACCTCCGTTGATTGCTGTTGTAAATAATGAATTATATGCTGCTGATTATGCTGACATGGCACTGAGAAAGTATGACAAGAATAATAAAGTGTGGATTACCGTAGGAAGATTGCCAGAACGAGCTGATTCTACGAATGGTTGGGGTTTGGCGTTTAGGGCATGTGGCGATAGGCTTATTGTAATTGGAGGGCCTCGGACTGTTGGTCAGGGATATATCGAAGTCAATGCATGGGTTCCAATTGAAGGTCCGCCGCAATGGGTTTTGCTCGGCCGAAAACAATCTGGCAGTTTTGTTTACAATTGTGCTGTGATGGGATGCTGATCATTTGTGTTTCGGTGCAGTCTGTACCATTCAAATTGAGTGCCTCGCTCTCCGATGGATTGGATCCCAGATGCACCTGATTACTACTAATGGGTAATTTCTTGCAAGTTTGCATTTTCAACTTTTTTCCCTTTCACTTGGAGGAGGATCAGAAGGATTATATTTTACTCAAGATTCGATTGATTGTTCTCTTTGAGGTAGTCTTGGGTACATCTTTTTAAAACTAAATCTAAATTTTCTTCCTGTAAATTGCCTTCTCCCTTTGAAGTAACATGAGAAAATATCAAAGTTGACCTTTGCGCAGAAAAATGTTCGAATAACTTCTAGGAGGAATACATTTATAGGTTTTCGTTGGTGTCTTATGAAGGTTATCTCATAGAATTCAGTGATTCGATTTTTCAAGTTCTTGGAATTGTATGAAGGGGAAAACAATAAGGCATGAACATGTTTACTGGGAGCATCGGCTATAAAGTGATCTTTTTTCTTCGGTTACTCTTTGCAGCTTTATAGCAGCTTCCTGTTCTCTTTTATCCCGAAGTTTATGCTTTTCTTTGGCTAGTTTGAATGGATGTTCTTGCATATTTCTATAACGTTTTATTCTGGTTCTTAAATACGTCAAGTCATTGAATCGCTATTATTTGACCCTTTGAATGATGTAAACTATGTTTTTGGTGAAGTTCTCTCTTCGATATATAAAATGGAAAGTTCAAACTAATTCTCTTAATTTTGATATCTGAACCTGTTTTATTGATAGAATAACTTGTTTCAAAAGTGAGGAAAATTTTCTTTAGTTTTGAATTACAAATTATCTGTATACTGTTGATTTTGATAGTGTCCATAATGCTATGTTATCTTCATTTTACTTGTGTTGAACATTTTCTAATAACTTTGTGTTTTTAAGATTTATGGTGTTGGCAGCGGTGAGGGGATGTTGGTGGAGGTAGAGGTGGAGATGGAGATGGATGTTGGTGGTTAGAGGGAATGGGGTTGATTGATGGGCATGAGAGGTGATGTGTTGGTTAGTGGCGGTAATGGTGGTGCGAATCTTCTCCTTGCTATTTGATAATTATGTGGTAGTAAAATATTCAAGTCTCAACTCTGAGAAGTAGCTCAATGATCAGACATTGGGTTTACTCCCTAATGGTCATCAATTCGAGTCTTTTCAGGGCCACTGAAGTGAGTACACCGCTGTAAACTTTAGGGTTCGGAGGGATTAGTCGAGGTGCACGTAAGCTGGTCCGGACACCCATGGTTATAAAAAAAAAAAAGGAAAAAAGAAAAAAAGGGTATACGAGTCTTGTTCACCAGTTTCCTGGTCCGGTCGAGGTTTCTTAACTGTGGTACTCATTTGTTTGTATCGTTGGTAGGCATTTTTAGCTAGATTCATTATTCTTCTTTGCGTTCTAAAACATGGGATAAATCTTAGCTTATTTGGTAGTACTAGTACAATGGACACAAACCGATTGCAGTTTCTGATTTCCATGAAAGGGAAGTCAGATTTTGAAGAATTAATTGCTCGATTCTTGATTTGGAGCACGTTTTTTCTATGTTTGAATGGACACTGTGATGCACTTTGTTGCTCAAATGTATTTTTTCGTGATTGTAACGTGAGCATGACTTCAAACATTTTAGATCGAATATGTCGCCATTTGTCTTGTTTTTGTCAAATATAACATGTTCTCATAGATGATTTGTCTATCTGTGGCTTGTTAGTGAACTGGTGTTATTGGAAAAGTTAAAAAAATTAAGGTTAAAATCGATAATTAATTTTTGTTATATATTTAATGAGATTTATAATTTTTATCAACCTTTCAGTTATGCATTTCATCAACTTTCATGAAAAACTATTAAAACATTTATCAAAAAAGTAATTACTTTTAAAGGGTATTACTGCATTGTTCTTTTAAATTGAGGGGAGAGTAAATGAATCCTAATTTTTATGTTTTGATAAGTAGAAGGAAGGGAAAGGAAAGGAAAGATAAGGTAAGGAAAAGAGGGACGTAACAAAAATAGCTCTAAACTTCGTTAATGAGTATATTTAATTTCTATTTGGTTTAGTTAAAAATTAAAATTTTAATAGATTTTGAAAAAAAAAAAGAAGATGAAATGTGCAATTGAAAAGTTATAAAACTTGAGAATTTTAAGAACTGCGTGATTAAATTAATTGTTAATTTTGACTTAAATTTTTATCAATTTCTTTGATTAAACCAAATAAGGACTAAACTTAGAGAATGACTTTAGTCGTTTTACATTATCAACAGTAGAATGTTATTTCATCTTGTATGTTGAAGTCAAAATTCTTCATTCTAAATTTTGACTTA
Organism: Olea europaea var. sylvestris; assembly: GCF_002742605.1. Classification (NCBI taxonomy): domain Eukaryota; kingdom Viridiplantae; phylum Streptophyta; class Magnoliopsida; order Lamiales; family Oleaceae; genus Olea; species Olea europaea. The sequence continues at coordinate 13,280,633 of NC_036247.1, read as the reverse complement.
ATTAATTCTTTAAAATACGACTGCGATTCACGAGTTATCATGGACATCTATTATATTTATGAAAATGACATCCTTCTCCAATAATCTTCATAAATTAATCAATTTCTACGACTATTCTCATCATGCACACTTTTTCTATCAACTTGACCACAAGAAAACCATAGCAAATTAGTAATCATTTCTAAAGAAAAGCAAATCTCATTAAGAATATCTTCCCCAAGAGCATCATGTAAAGTCGAATGATTTTAAAATCTTTTGTTAAGAGTGTCCATTCACTTAACTATGCAAATTTGTTCTCAGGGAGATTCAAGTATTGATTCTTATGACCTTTTTTTTTTTTTCCTTCCCAACTTATCATTGACACTCAATGCAAGAAAAATAAATAAATAGATTGAGATGGATGCACTACGTAACGATGGACTTACATAACTAACTACAAATAATGAAGAAATGTAACTCAAAAAAATTCATACAATATATTGAAAACTCAATGTTGTTCTATCCTCCACAAGCAAGAAACCGTTCAAGCTCATGGAGGTATCACGACTCACCCTCTTTTTTGTCTTTCAATAGAACAATTTTCATCTCATTCTCTTCGGTTTTTAGGGAGGTTTTCAAAATTAATATTCATCAAGTCAAATATGGCACTGCTGATTCGAGATGAATGGAATGGAGGTAACCAATTGATGTAAAATATGGAACTTGTCTCCTCCAATATCTAATGTTGTTTATGGTTCCTAAATTGCTTAGATGAAACTTTAGCTATATGTTTGGCACATACAGGTCGAACGTGTCTTGTTTGTTTACAATTCTTAACGATTCTTCTAGAATTCAAGAATGCTCAACGATACATGTCCACTCTAAAACATCGAACACATCATAATCAACAAAAATTGACGACTTACCCCTCTCCCTCCTTGTCTCCCCCACTCATGATAGATGCTTTCATATATAGTGGCTAAAGGCCACACAAACATAGCATATGAACTGTTCCCTTTGCCTAATAATTGAAACAAAAAAGCATAATGGAAAACTTGTAGCTAATTTTCATGCGTTGTCTATAAATGAATTTAAATCAACTTTATTTTTTGTAAACCTAATCATATTGTTGGCAACAAAATTATTAGGCCAATAATACTTGTTGATAGCAGTCGATAGTTGTCACCCCTAGAACCCAAAAAAATTGTACAATATTCCTTTTCTTGTGGGCACTAATGAATGGAAATTAGGTCCACTCACCATGTGCATGGCATCGCATATTGGCCTATGCTATATCATATCTTTGTCATTATCACCTTGTCATGTTTGTACAACTTTTTATCGTATGTTATTAAGTCACTCTTTGATTTAAATAAAAATTTCTTGAAAGTTGATGGAATATATAATTTAAAAGTTGTGAATTCAATAAAATATATTTTTAAAATTAATGATTGACTTTAATTTATATTTTAATTCAATTTTTCTAGCTAAACCATACATGGACTAAGATTGTTTTTTCCGTAAATGAAATAAATCCCCCTAGGACGATTAATATCATCTAATTACTAGCTTGTTCTTTCAATAAAAATAAGTTTTGAATATGTAGATACAACCTTTCTTTGTAATATCATTGGCTACTCTCAAGAGTAATCGATTTAATAGATGCATTATATCATACTACTATCTTCATATTACTTGAAATTAAGGCGGCCTTTCGTTCGTGAGAATAAAATTTTTTCTGCTCAAATCAAATTATTTCGCTTCTCAATACATTTCAACGTCATATAACTTTGTTAAGTAATCAAATTTATGTCTTATTTTACTTATAGTTAAAAAAAGCTCTTTTATTAGACTTTACCGAGACATTTAAAATTCGTACAACATAAAAAACAAAAGCATAAACTAGATAGAAACACAATATATTTTTAAAAAATTAAAAATGTGTTTTTCGAAAAAATCAACTTGCGAGTAAGTGAAATAGATTTATCCTAAAATAGATTTTATTCTTAAACATATGTGAAGAAGAATATTATTAAGTAAAAAAGATAAAAGGTGCATTGCTATGATATTCAAATTAATTAATAAAGCCTCGTGACTCGCGAGAGGACAAAAGACATTCGAAGTAGTGGGTTGATGGATTTGTTGGGAAAATTTTTAATTTGTCATGTGACCTACGTATATAATTAATTGTGTATAATTTAAATTAAACTCAAAATTAGAATGATTTAATAAAGAATTAAGGGAAAAATTCATATCTCTAGTGTAAAATATTGGCAAATTCAAAATTCAAACAATAAGTTAAAATTTTTAAATCTCAGATGATAACTAAATAATAAAATATATTTTATTAATTAAATTATTAATGTCACAGTTATACAATTAATGGTCACAGTTACATACTTATGGATCACAACTTATTTATTGATCATATATTATCAAATTAATTGATCACAATTATTTTTCTATCACAAATTAAAAATATTAAGGTCACAATTTATTTATTGATGACAAATAATAATTTTTAAAGGTCATAACTCATTTAAGGATCACAAATTTTCAAAATAGTTGGTTACAAATTATTTTTCAGTCACGAATTATTGAAATTTTATGTCACAGTTAAAAAATTGGTCACAAATAATCAAATAGTTAGTCACATACATCAAATATTTTACTTCACCCTCAATCCCAATCCACTATCAATACTTGGTCACAAATCAACTATGTAGTTGGTTACAAACACCCAGATAGTAGGTTACAAATAATCTTCATCCCCATCCGACCATCGCCCCTGCCACCACTATAACTACCAACAAGATCATCAACACAACACCATCACCATTGTCGTCAACCACCAACACTAGCATTGTCGCTGTTAAACACCACGCCCAAGCACCGCTAACATCACCCCTGCCTTGCCATCGACCACCGCCCAACTACAAACACCACCACAATTTGCAAACCACTTGCACAACCACCGTCACTTGCACAATCACTATCATCACCGTCGACCAACAACCACCCACGGATCAAAAAAAACCACCAATAGAAAAAGAAAACAACCAACAACCTACACACCACCACAATTTGCAAACCACTTGCACAATCGCCGTTGCTTTGCTGATCAACTGGAGGAATTTCTCGTCGCTGTTTCACCGATCAAGTGGAGGAATTGCTGCACAGCGGTAAAACCTGGTGGAATATAGTGGTGTTAATGAAACCGGATTATCGCATACCGTATATGTAGTTTATATATTGATTTTAAGCATACCGTATATGCAATATACCGTATTTATAGACAGCTTACCGTATTTGCAACTTAACGTATATGCTACCTACCGTATTTACTTCCTACCATATATGCTGCATACCGTATATGCTTTTAACCATATTTGCACATATTTTTTTTACCCTTTTCATATATACCGTATTTTCATTTACACATAAAAATACCAAAATTATGGAATATAATCTTTTCTCAAATTTTTATTTTTAACATAAATAGAAATTAACGCAGATTAATTTTGATAAACATAAATAGAGCGATAACATAATAAAATGACAAATTAAGCTAACTAATTAAATCTACAAGAATAAATTGCAAAGGTATAATCGCAAAATAAATAAATGGTGGATTAATTTTCATCCCGAGGCCTGTGCGAACATAATTTCCTTAAAATAGATTCGCCCTCTCACCATAAGTGCATGAGGTTTAATCCGAGCGTCTGTTTTTCAGGATACAACGATAAAACCCGTAGAATTTGAGTACCACAGATACTACTCCAGCGAACTGACTAGTATCTGAACAAAATCACCACAGTGACGACGTTGAACATAAATCGAGATGCAGACAGAAAAAAATTGCAGAATGTTTTTCTCCTCCTTTAGTGTGTGTTTTCGTATGTGTTAGAACTGCTGGAAAAATGACCTTTTATGTGAGTTTAAATTTGCCTATTAACTTCATAGCAATAAACACTAGAGTTGCTTTAATTTTTTGGAGTTTTGGCAATTTTCGAAAACTCAAAGGTCAGTTAAAGAAAACAAAAAATTGCATAACATGGACACTCTAAAAGGGCTAATTTTTTGCTCTGTTCGGTCTAACATACGTGTACGCAGGTCACGCCCGCACAAAGTTTAAGGTCCAAAGGCAATTTCAATCCGTTATTTGCACCCCCTACGCGCGCACGTGGAGAGAGCATTTATGCTACACGTAATTACACCATTCCAATGTGCAATCCTATATAAAGTGGTTAATACTTTCTTCATTTTCCTACGTGGGACTAGTTTTATTTTCCCACATAAACTATCTTCTAATGGTCATCTTTGAGCTCCAATTTCTCATTCATCAATTCATTAATTTTGACAAATAAATATATGGTTTCGATACTCTCACGGAAGAGAACAATGATCAACTTTTATCTTTCAAATTGGACCAATGGGTCCCACCGAAAATTTTGCCAAAATTAAGTCATTTACTTATTTTTTCCAACAATACCATCACCGCTACGCGTGGCAGTCGACCCATCGACTCCGCCTTTGTATTGTGCGCAACAACACTTGGAGAAGTCAATTGTCACTTTTAGGAAAGATGAGAGTTGCAGTGACACCATCATCGTTGCTCTGTTGGATCGGCCCATAGACCCCGTCAAATTGTTCGGTTGTGGGTTGTGCGTATGAGAGTGAGTGAGAAGGAATGGTGGGTTGTACGTGTGAAAGTGAGGAAGACGGTGGTGGTGGTTGAGGGGTATGTTGAATTAGGTAAGATTTTTAGGGTTTGGGTGGGTGTAATTAGTAGATCAATATCTTAATTTTGCATATACAAACTTTGGACTGTGAATTGTATTAGTTGGAACTATGTATTTTCCTCAAGAATTAAATTGTTGAGTTTAGGGCATTTAAATAAATTGTGAGTCGGATTATATGTGAAGAGATCAAATTCCTTTAGAATTGTATTTCATGATAAGTAAAATACATATAAAAACTATATATAGGATTATAGACCTCAATTCATAAGCAACTTCTCATTCTTTTCGTCATTCTATCAACACAAGAATACAAGATAAAATACATTGAAGAGGAAGATTCAATAGCCACAATAAAAAAAATCAAGAAGGAATTCAAGAATCAAGATTGTGGATCAAAAGGAAAAATCAAGAATAAAAATAAAATCATCAAAGGAGGCAAAATTCAAGATTAGCCAAAGATGAAGAGATTGCAATTCAAGTTTCAAGATTCGAGATTCGAATTCAAGATCCAGTAATAGAGAAATATTCCCAAAGGATTAAGGTATGTTCCGCATTATTAATTTTTCTTGATGATTTGACATGAAAAATCTTGACAATAAAGAAATTTAGGTTTTCAAATTTTAAAGTTTCTAATATTAGAAAGTCTAAAGTTTCATAAAATTACAACATGATTTATTTAGAAAAAGCTAGAAGTTACTTATTTTTGAATTGAAAAAACATCCTACCTATGTAAAAACTAAAATAACACTCGTAGTCTCAATAAATGGTTTAGTTTTCATAAAAAAGGCTCTTTCTAACTCAGTCACGATAGTCTATTAGTTTCTAACTATTATGTAACCACTACGTCATAACTCAATTTGTTAGTGGCCGTTCAAAATTGATTGCCGAACTATAATAATAAAAGTTGAAAACCAACTTGCTGGTCAAATAATTGAATTGGATTAGTGCTGTAATGATTTTATTTTATTCTTTTTGCGCTAACGATAACATTCATGCATCTCTTACAAACTTCTTCGACAAACTAATGTTGTCATTGAAGAGTTCGAAAATTATCGATTTTTCAACCAACAATTTTTTGACACATCAACATAGTCAGTCAATATTGCCATCTACCAATAGCATAATTGTTTGCCAATTGCCATGACGATTTTCAAAGTGTTGCACCGGACTCATTTTTATTGGATCTTTACCTGTCGCCTCCATCTATATAAACCTTTCCTCTCCTCTCTCACACTCACACTCACACTCACACTCACACTCTTACTCTCTATTTCTGTTTAGTTTCTTCTTTAATGGCCGAAACACAACTTAAGCGCCAGAGAGAAAAATCCAATGAACATGAAGCAGCAACCTCTGCCTTTGATGACACAAACTCAAAGCACCACAAATCATACAACTGTATACTCTCAATTCTTGATGATGAAGAAGAACAAGAGCCAAACCAAGACTTTTCAGCAATTTTTACAACCCTACAGCAAGAGCTCTCTTCTTCATTTGCCTCTCCTTCGTGCACGGTGGAGGAAGCTGGGCGGGACCATAACCAAACCACCAACACCTCCGCGTGCTCTGTTGTAATTGGTGCTAAAGAACATGAAGAGGAAGGTGGGGATGATAGAGTCATGATCAGACGTCTTCTCGAAGCCTCTGATGATGAGCTTGGAATTCCCAAAAGAGTCGACAAAGAAACCAAATCAGAAGAAAATCGACCCTTCTGTGATGGGCTGTGGGAATTTGAAGATGAAGCTGCCAACTACTACACTATGTTGCACTTGGACCTTTTCATGTAGTTTTTGGGGGGTAGAATTGACAGATAGAAAAGTTAAGGGGCTGTGAAGGAGAAATGTTGAAAAAATTGAGAGGGGAAGGAAGAAATTGGAAGCTTTTTAGGTTTTCATTTTAGTCCTCTCATTTTTTTAATAACATGTCGTATGATCCCTCTTTTCCAGCCTAAAACATTTGGGTGTCATGTTCAATTTCATATGCACACAAAGGAAAAACTTAATTGACTTTTTATCGTTCCAAGACCCATTTGCATGTATTAACGAAAAAAATGAAAAATAAAAAAAATAGATGACATATTTGAACTGAGTAAACTTTTTCTACATTGACTATTGAGTCAGATTAAGCTCCACGCTCCACTCTCGGTGCCCTTTTTCAATCAATTTTTAAAAATTTGGCCTTGCGATCATATTTACCTTGGAATAAAAAGGCTTTTCAATTTCTTATAAAGTGCCAGCGAAGTCATATAAGCAACATTCGTCGATCGCTAATCGACATCATTTATGAATGAGATTAGATGGTATTTGATCCTCTTCTATTTTTTACTCTTTTTGCCGGCACTTCTAGATGATGTCAAACATGTTTTCATAAAGAGAGAATCAAAGGGACTTTTGTAGAGGCTACGGACAACTCATGGCCGCAAATGAAATTGCACGAGACCACTTTGATTATGAGTTCGGGGATGCGAACATGGTGGCCCCAAAATACCTTCCGTGCCATCTTAAAAGCGAAAAACTTCCATGACATTTTTTATAAATTTCTCATAGTTCTAGCCTCAGATATCTTTTAGGGTAATAATATGTGTTAGCTCCCCTACTTGTTTTACTTAAAACTTTCTTTTGGTTAGTATACGTGTGTTAATGAAATAGAATATTGGAATTGGACAAAAGTATGATTTTGATCGTCTACGAAACTTTCACAACTAGATCTACGTAGTGAAGTGGTTGAGTAATTCAAGGGATAATGTTGAAATTGCAAGGCAAACCTCTATTAAGATAATAGGGGTAAATTTGCTGCTCAATTGATTGGTCGGTGCTCAAAATGTGATCGAAGGTCTGTGTCATATGAAGGGGACATGTACCAATTTTATACAACTTTTTGGTGCTTTGTTAGTTGAAATTTGTCGTCCAACTACACTTATGCTCTGTTTGGCGTGGATTAAAATTTAAGTCAAAGTCATAATTTTGTGTGGATTCATACATTTTCAATCACATATTTCATCAATTTGATTAAACTATAATTTTTAGCAACAACAAACAGGTGCTTAAGTACCAAGATCAAATTTCTTTGTTAAATGAAAAATCAAAATATTGCATTTAATACGTTACATATATTTTCAAATTATTCAAAGTAAGTCCTTAATTGTTTGGTCCCCCGTCCCCATTATATTGAGAATTTGAAAAAAAAATATTTTCAAATAGTATTATTAAATATTTTTAAGAATATGTGATTAAAAAAAAGATTTTTTTTAATTTACGTGTAAATATTATTTATTGAACAATGTGTGGTTAATAAGAAGCAAGAGAAAAATGAATTGTAATTTTAACGAGGACCAAACATGGGCTTATAAAAGATGAGAAATCAATAAGTCCTTTTTTTTATTATTATTATTTAAGAATAACTTTTTATCCACACTCATTTCAACTACATATTCTCTCTCTAAAAAAAAATTATTTTTAATATTTTTTCTACTTTTTTTTTTTTTACCACATTTGCAAACTAAAAAAATAAAAAATCTTTATCTAAGAAACACTAATTGTTTATTGAATAAAGCAAAAGAATAATGATATTCATAGTGAAGATTACAGGTAGTCGCCCTATGTAATATACATACAGTAGTTTGTTATTTAATGCATTAATGTATGTCACCTAGGTAATTACCATAAATAACATGCAAAATAAATGCCCAAAATAATGAGTATTATGGGAGTATTAAATTATTTCACTCTTTAAATTTAATAATATTCTCTATTGTACATAAAATGATCTTTATAAATATAGAATCTCGTGAAGTTGCGTCCTTACGCAAAGATAATAAGCAGACATCTATAAGATTGAATGTTATCATCCCAATGTAATTTAAAAATTGTCATTTTGTTAGTTAAAATGATTTTTACTTAATCTGTCTAAAACATTTGTTGCTTATAAAATTGGTTTTTGCACTCGACCAAATAATGTCTTTATTGTATTGAATTCTTATAAATAAATATTAAAAAAAAAACGATAAATAAAAAACTAAAGAAACAAAGAAAGAAAAAGGTAAAAGAAGGAAATATGCATAATGTATGAAAGGGAAGGCTATAGAATCTTGCTCAAAGTTTCAACATTTCATTGTAGAGAACATAAATTTATTGGACTGCAAACTTTTCCATAATATTCAAATGTGTGACTGCCATATGTCAAATTTTATCATGGTAAGGAACATAAAAAAATATTCATCATTTAAAGATATACTCAAAATACTAGTCATGAGTGAAAGACAACACATGGAACATGCCAAAATTTCATGATTCTCATGCATTTTTGACTAATTAGTTTAGTATACAGTAAATTAAGATCTACAGAATAAATTATTAAGATCTCAAAATTATTGATAAAAATTCTTATGTCGAAAGAACAAGTTCTTTCTTTGACATTTCCAAAAGCTTCCTCCACTTTGTGAGGAGTATATAGAAGTCGAATTTTATATTTAGGTATTATATGTTTTATGTTATATTTCATTTGAACAAGTTGATCTTAGCAATAGATTAGTTGGACATAATTTTCACTAAAGCATGAAAATACCATCGTTTCAAAAGACAATCTTCTTTGCAAGAAACTCGTAGCATCAGCTAAAAAGTCCAATTGGCGCATTTGTACCAAGTTGATAATACGATCCAATTTGACACACCTTATCGAAGTGCATCATATAGACCTATACCTATGATTCTATATATGTAAATAAATTTTATTTTCAATATACATCTAGAAAGTTTCATATGCATAGTTAATAAAAGACTATGCTTGAATGACATAACAAAGAAAAGGAAAACCTTTATTGACAAAAAATAACAAAGATACGATGTGACATCTGAAGGACCCTTGCCGTCTCTGCTACGTGCATTGTTGAAAATGTGTACCAAATATTAGAGTCCGTTTGTAAATGATTTTGAGAATTGATTTTTTGACCGTTAGGAGAAAAGTGAGGTCCATCTGTGAGAGAAGAAGTCAAATAT
>NC_036247.1:13223400-13269928 GCF_002742605.1 Olea europaea var. sylvestris | reverse complement strand
TTTTTTTTTTCCTTTTTGCATTTTTTTCCCCCTCAATAAGTTACTCAACAAATTTAGATTGAGATGCAACTATGTGGTGACCCAATGGGCTGTACATAAAAGATGAGCAAGCCTATTCCTTTCATGATAATTAGATTTAGCCCGTATTTGGTATAATTATAATATGATTTGAATTCAAAGTCATAGTTAACAATTAATTTTAATTTTTAGTTTTTTTTTAATCCATAATTTTTAACCACAAATTTCATCAAAGTTTACTAAAAAATTTTGATTTTAATTTGCACCAAACAATGGCTTATAGTAATTTAGTGGCATTTAAAGTTTTTATTTAAAAAAAAATAAATTAGATGAAGAAGATAGTTATGGCATAATTGATAGAGTGAAATCAACAGTATAAATGAAGAAAAAGAAATTAATTTTTTGATAAAGAACAATTAATTAATTCTGTTATCAAAATAGTCTGGGTGGTGTCATGAATTGAGCTTCATCTTTTCCTTGAGCAATGTTTATGTGTACAAATTTGGTTTTCTACATATGGGCTACAAATGTTGCCAGAAACCCACTTCGCAAAGCTAAGCGAAACCTACATTTTAAATTTCAAGTTTAAAAATCAGTGTTAATTATTATTATTATTATTATTATTATTATTAAAAATCAGGCATATTTAGTTCTAGTTTGAGCTCCATTATTTAAGAAATTTATCTCTCTTATTTTCAATTACACATTCTTCAACAAAATTATAAACACAAACTTGAAACTTTTCCTTATTTTTTAAATACGCATTCTCCATCAAATCACTATTTCAAAATGTATTTTTTTTTTTTTTGAAAAAAGGGGCTCAATAACAAATTTAACTTAAGAATAATTTACAATGTAGCTTGCGTTAGTAGCAGAATTTCCTAGTCATGACATTTCATAACTTTTCTATATTCTAAGTAAAAAGGTCACAAATGTAAGCACCTCATAAAAAAGTAATGTAATCATGATTTTCAATCAAAAGCACGTTTCAAACTTCCAAGAGTCAAGTTCAAGTTCATATTAGGGAAGAGTGCCAGTGAGTCAGTGACAAACATTAACTCTACATGCATGCAAAAGAGAGAGATGGAATGCTTACAAGACTAAATCATTCCCTCGATTGATATAAATAAAACCGAAAGATAAAAATTATTGCGTCACTTATAAGTTATCTGCCAACCACAAGTCCTCTATCCGCCGAGATTCCAAAAGCTAAGGCAAGATTTGAAGCTCACACTATGAGAAATATAAAATCCTTACATATACAAGATTAAGAAGTTATGCAAGAACCAAGAGAATATGAGGCCAACTCTACCATTGGTGTTAACCAACGATTAAAATGGCATAAACAAGATTTTTCAATTGCTTAATGTCATATCATGTAATTATCTGAATCTTGCTGTTGTGTTGATCTAAGTGCATACAAAATTGAAAGCTTTGATGCTGATACACAAGTGAAAGCAAAAACCAAGGCGTATTACTTATCACACCTATAAGTATATCGACAATTTACTATATGCAATCAAATATCCATTTCTAAATGACATTCATCATCTAATTTGTGTGTCAATAATATTTCCCAATATATATATATATGAAATAACATAATAAAAGTCAAAATGAAGAGTCAATAACATGGGCATTAAAACAGTCATTAAAATTGAGAAATCATCCGCACCTGATATGCCTTTGCCTGATGAGCACTCTAGCATGGTGGATTGACTTAGCCATACCTGCCTTAAACACACAAGTTTGCAGGCGGCGCTCAAGGAAATTCTCTACTGTGAGGGACAGGACGTAATCGAGCTTATTCTGGCTCTCATCCAACAGTCCATACCTGTTCATCCTCCTCAAAAGGGCTTCACCCTCAAAAATACGACGAGGGTCCTTCTCATCAAGAGTCAGAAGATTTCTTGCAGCATTTCTGATGCGGCTTAGTGCATACTGAACCCTCCAGAGTTCCCTCTTGCACCTAAGTCCATACTCTCCAACAAGCTTCAATTCAGCATCTAGTCGTTCCTTTTCATAGGGACGACGGGGCTTCTTAAATGTTTTCCCATCTGTAACCAATCATGTATCTATCAGTTCAGCAAGCAATTCAACCACTAATATAGCTAACCTATCGAGGAGGGAACCTTTTTGTTATTTAAATGAACAATATAATTTAGTATTTGAAGTTCTATATTTCACGAAATATCATATCAAGGCAATAATCTAGTTTCAATCAGTGTAAGGTTGCAAACATCAGATTCAAACTTTGGTGAGCAAATGAGTTAATTATCTCATATAAGTATAGGGACCTAAAATTTCCACATTGTACTATATTGACGGTAGAAAAATTGGCAAGCATATCAACAATATGCTATCACAAACTTCACCTTCCAATTGGGTGAGCGAATAAGTTAATTATTTCCTACGTGTACACAGACTCACGTTTTTCTGAATAGATAATAGACAATTGAACAAAGATTTTCTTTTTTTTGTGCAGCATATGATGTATCCTCATTTTTCCAAAGCCCCTCAGTTGTTAGTTAAACAAAATCAAAACTTTTCTTAATAAATTTATGAAAAAGATACATTTAATTATAATGAAAACTTTAAGATCACTACGCCCATTCTGCTTAAAACTAAAAATCACTTACATAGATTCAAACTTGTAAAACAGAATCAGGAAAAAATTACATCAATAGCATCACCGGATATCGAACAGCTCAAAACAGGAATTGAGCAAAAGACGTCGAAGATCAACAAGGCAACTAACATCAAAATTCACTCTCCCATTTATAAATCACAGACTTATGCGTATATCTCTGTAAGTACAATAATGACTAGAAAAATGCTTACAGTTACGGTAAAAAGAGACGTGCACCATTGTTGTTGACCCCCACTGATTCGATCTCCAATCCGGCTCTCTCTTCCTGCTCCAACTGAAGGCAACAGATTAGGGTTTCACCTTTCCAGTAAAAGGCCTGTAAGAATTGTTTATATAGGAGTTGTTTCAGTACAAAACCCTAATGGGCCTTCATGTTCGGTCTAAAGAGATTAGACTAAAAATTGGGCCCATTTTTCTTAAGACTACCTTATCTCGGCTACCAACCATTAAACGGAGTGTGTGTTTGTATCGTATCATTTGTAAATAATGTATTTTGAAATAATAGATCGATAGAGAATGTATAATTAAATAATAAGAATTTTTTTTGAATTTACATGTAATGTTATTTTATTGAATAATGTATAGTTGAAATGATATCAAATCACTGTTTAAAAATGTATTTTTTTCAAAAAATGCGACTCAAACAAGGCATGAGATTTCAACGCCCAACCTTTAGAAAATGAGTTACAACCCATGAAAATCAAAATTTCTTTAACATGACTATTATGCTCTTACTATAACTAAACCCTAACTATGTTTACACAATATTTTTCATTTGTTGTATCACATTATATATACATATGTACACAATAAACAATAAGTCATTTTACTTTTCTCCCAACAAACTTATAAATGAAAACCGTAATGAGAGAAAGATGTATCAATTAATGAAAATGTTGATGACAAGATTGCGCAAAAAAAAAAAATAATAATAAATTTAAAAAATGTCACTTTATTATTTATCAATTTAAAACACAGTTTACTGTTTCATCTAATCTTCTTCCACCATATCATTTTGTGTAATCCTTTATGTACCATTTTTATGTACAAGTAGTATAATTCTCAAAATTATAATAAAAAAATTGATGGTTTTAAGTGCAAATAAGTAATAAACACGGGTGGAGTAAGATAATTACCCCTAATATTAAAAAGAAGTGTATATTGCAATATTCATCTCTACTTTTAAGAAAAGTAGAAAAAATACCACCAATCTTTTATTTGTTTGATTTGTTTCTACGAACGTTTGAGAAATGAGCAGACTTCGTCCCACGTGCAGTTTCTGTCCAAAAATGTGTTAATATTTTATAAAATGACATTTAAACCCTTTAACTTAAAGCAACAAATAAAAAAATTAGTTGGCAGAAATTAAATTTTAGATTTTAATCAAAGTCAATGTAAAAAATTAATTTTAATCCTATATTCGCTAGAATTCACAACTTTTTTTTTTCTTTATCACATACTCTATTCACTTCTATTAAAATCTAATAAAAATTTTATTTTAATTTAAATATGCCACATTACAATGTGGTTCAACTGCCCCGGGCATATCAGGATTGATGTGGTGAGTTGTTCCAATGGTTATTGAACTTAAGTTTATGTTTTTGATTGATCACTAAATTTAAAATGTTAAATTTTGATCACTGAATTTAAGTTCATATATTCGATTGTTTGCTGAAATTTAAAATGTAAATTTTGATCACTAAATTTTAAAAGTATTGTAAGTTAAGTTTCACATTTTAAGCTTGGGTAATTGGCACAAAGCGTCCCTACCTTTCATTTTTTGGCATTTTTGCCCTCATTTCAACGTTTCTTTGCGCTGGACGTCCTTATGTCCATATTCCGTCAGTTTTTCCGTTAATTAAAGAGTAATTGGCACAAAACGTCCCTACCTTTCAAGTCTATTGTGGAAAACATCTCTACCTTTCATTTTTTGGCATTTTTGCCCTCATTTCAACCTTTCTTTGCGCTGGACGTCCTTCCGTCCATATTCCGTCAGTTTTTCCGTTAATTAAATACAAAAATACATTTTTCTTTTCATAAACAAGGGTAAAATTGTCCTCACCCACTTCACCCATTTTTTCCGCCATCAACTTAGTCCATAAGTAACAGTAGCAGCAACATGAATTTGAAAATATTTTAAATGATTGAGTTAAATAAAGAAAAAATATCGTGAACACATTATATTTCACAATTCCACAGCTACTGTTGCTATCATCTTGTGTCACTGGAAAATTTTAGAAAGACATATTAAATGGGTAATCAATTTATAATGAGCCAAAATGGTGAATAGCTCTTTTTGGCTCAATGGAGAAGATGAATGGCTCATTTTAAATTGACTCATTATAAATTGACTACCCATTTAATATGTCTTTCTAAATTTTTCCAGTGACACAAGATGACAGCAACAGTAGTTGTGGAATTGTGAAATATAATGTGTTCACGATATTTTTTCTTTATTTAACTTAATCATTTAAAGTATTTTCAGATTCATATTGCTGCTACTGTTACTTATGGACTAAGTTGATGGCGGGAAAAATGGGGGAAGTGGGTGAGGACAATTTTACCCTTGTTTATGGAAAGAAAAAGGTATTTTTGTATTTAATTAACGGAAAAACTGACGGAATATGGACGGAAGGACGTCCAACGCAAAGAAAGGTTGAAATGAGGGCAAAAATGCCAAAAAATGAAAGGTAGGGACGTTTTCCACAATAGACTTGAAAGGTAGGGATGTTTTGTGCCAATTACCCTTTAATTAACGGAAAAACTGATGGAATATGGACGGAAGGATGTCCAGCGCAAAGAAATGTTGAAATGAGGGCAAAAATGCCAAAAAATGAAAGATAAAAACGTTTTCCACAATAGACTTGAAAGGTAGGGACGTTTTGTGCCAATTACCCTTTTAAGCTTCGTGACCAATCAAACACTTAAACCTAAATTTGGTGGCCATTGGAACAAGTAAAACCGGACCAAACAGGGCTAAATATGTTCAGGTCATCTTCTTCAGAATCTACCACTGCCTCCACCGCCACTCCCGGCCCCGCTGCCCCCGATTAACTCCAGCAGCCACCTCCGGCAAATTAAAATTTGACTATACAAACAAGCTCTAATAAACTTTGTGCTGAAAATTCACATACACACCAGTATCCATCCCTTAAAATGACTCCAATTTACAGGCTCGCCGCCACTCTCAGTAAATCCAGCTGGCATCCCTCCGCCGCCGCAACAACCGCTTTATTTTCCACCAACCGAACAACCAATAAGAACAAAACTGGCGACAACGAGTGGAACGACGCATGGGAAACGGCGTGGCTTCCTGACGATAATTTCGGCAAATCCTCACCTGTAGCCCCCTGGGAATCCGACGTTACCTTTTCCCTCCCCACTGCCACCGCTGAAAATACTCACCAGGGAGAAGAAATTGACTCCGAGACCAAGGCCTTTGTGGAGGACATGAACGAGAATTGGGACCAGAGGAAGGGCAAAATGACAAAGGAAGATAAAAAGAATATGGACTCCTCTGCATTGTCTCCATCTTCATCGTCGCTTTATAGCTTGGAGAATATTAAACGAGATTACAGGTTGAAGAAGCAGAAGATACACGCGGGGCTATGGATGAAGGAGATTGAGAAAATGGAGGAGGCAAAATTGGGGGACTCCATTTCCGTTGATGGAGATAATATAGAGAAATTGCTCGATAGCTGCTCTGAGTAAGCACTTTATTCCTTCACTTTCAATTCTAATTCATATTATTTCAAGTAGAAATTTTTCGCATGTTGTGCAATGATTAACTGGTCTTGTTTAAATTACTGGGTACGTTGACATGATTATATGTTATATAATGTCATGTGTAGAAATAAATGGCGGGGGGGGGGTGGGGGGGGGGAGATAGTAAAAATCAATTTTTTTGATGCTTTGCCCTTTAGTTATCCATAGTAGTAAAAAATGGCTAACATGTTGGTTTCGTGTTTTTACCTATTGATGACGAGGTTGTTGAAAAAAAGTAGTAAGGGTTTTGCCTATTGGGGTATGTTGAAAGAACTCATCCGGTGGTTATGCATTTTTAAGTCTCATTATTATTTCATGATTGAGATGGTTTGCTTGCCCGTTAATAAGCATGTTCAGGAAGAAATCCATGTCTGAAAATAAAACCCTGGAATTGTTAGGATGAAAATGTAAAAATACTTTATCTATAACATATTGTCAACTATGATATTCCTCCCATTCCGATTTCCTTCATGAAATTTTTGGCATAGTGCGTTGAATATATGGAGATGGGGACATCGGAGTTAGCAGGGCTTGGGTTCTGTTCAATTTCTTGATGAATATTATTTTTTTTCTTAATTTCATTTACAAGATTTACGTTGTTTACGCTTACGTCTCGCCATTTTTTTATTTTTTATTTTAACTGAAACGGCTTAATTTGTGGTATTCAGATAGCTAGTTTTATAAAGACTCACATATTTAGCCGAAGGAGGCCTATTGACGGATGGAAGTACATGATAGAGGAAATTGGACCAAATGCAAGGAGAAGCAAGGGCAGTGTGTCAAGATTGCCTAGTGTATCAGATGAATCAACCCAACCTTTTAGAGAGGAGAAGACACCAGCTAATAGCACTTTCCACCCCCAGAGGCGGAGATAAATATTTTTCTGCTTATATTTTGTACTTGGAAGTCTTGTAATATTTATAAGCATGTACACATTCAGTTTTTCTCTAATATATTTTTGTAGTACAATTAGACACTGTTGTTGACTTGTTTCTCCCTTTTAAGATTCTTATTGCACTACTGTTCTGAATGCAATAGAACAATGAGTGTCATCAGAAAATATCAAGTTTTGCCAACACAAGGCACCAAATTGGACGAAATTACAATATGTACACAAGTAATCCGTGTAAGAAGAGTAATTACC
Organism: Olea europaea var. sylvestris; assembly: GCF_002742605.1. Classification (NCBI taxonomy): domain Eukaryota; kingdom Viridiplantae; phylum Streptophyta; class Magnoliopsida; order Lamiales; family Oleaceae; genus Olea; species Olea europaea. The sequence goes on along the minus strand of NC_036247.1, from coordinate 13,262,351 downwards.
ATCTGAAAGTGACAGAGCTGTGAAAATACAAAAAACACGTAATTACAGTGTTCACTGTAAAGTTCAAAAGAAAAGCCTTAAATAAGGACACTGATCCAAGAATTGTAACCTATAACGAGAATTTGCCAATAATCAGCAAAAGTATTTCATCAAATATTGAGATCTAACCGGCTAACACGCCAAAAGAACTTCCAAGGGTCCAATTCCAAGCAACTTCTTTTCCTCTGCCAAGTAAAAGTTTCTAATTCCAAGTGAAAACTGGTCTAAGATGGGAAATAGAAAACGTGCAATTTCGATAATTCGCGGTTTTTGTTTACATGCATCCTTCCAGAACTTATCAAGCAGCAACACCAAAAAGGCTCCAATCATTGACCTTGAAACTAGAAACAGCAAGCTTGAACACCTCAGCCATTGGTATACATCCACATTGCGCAGCAGGTACAATGAAACCAGCCCCAATTGCGCTAGCACTTTCGCTCAAAGGACTACAAGAACAGAAACAAAGCAGATGAAAGAATATATTAGGTACATCTCAACAGGTAGAAAAAAAGTAGTTTTCCGTCATGCTCGGGAAGACTTGCATATCTTCAGCAAAGTAATAAACAAAGTGATAACCGATAAGCATTGGCAGATGAAAGTTTTTGCAACTTAATCAACATAGGCTCATATGCTGTGATCAGAACATCTGTCGCAACTCCCTTAAGGCGCAAATTAGCCAAGTAGACCTGGAAAAACCAACATTTAGATTGCACAAAACAACTTAAATATAGATATGGTCTACATGTCCCAGTTTGAATTGGGAATGCAAACCAAAGAGAATAAGCTTTGCTTACTTAAGTTACAAAAAACAGTTAATTTTGTCTTGGTTTTGCTATGAAAAATCCGATCTTACCAGATTTCTACCTTTACGAAATGTTCTGAAAACCTATTTATTTATCCAGTTTCTATATTCCCCACCAATGCACTTTATTATTTTGTCTGCGACTTCTTTCATGAAATCTCCCTTCTCACTATTTCTCTCCATGTAACCGAGCATGCAAAGAAGCAAGAACTTAAAACCATAGGTCACTCTGTAATTCTTTCTTCATACATACATACAGTTGACAAAAACACATTGCAAATTGACCTATCAGTCCATATTTTCAATCTGTTCCCCAAATGGCCTGACCCCATTTGCTCCCCCAAATATAGAAGTGAAGTGCTATAAAGAAGAGTAAACAAATTTACCTTCACAATATTCTGTGAAATTTTATCACAGTTGATAATGTTTATCATCGTTCCACCTGCTGTAGCAGTCGCAATTGCTTTTTCCAGGAGAGAAGTTATGATCACAAAATAAATATATCCATGAGGAATGCATGCTCTTTAAGCAATTATTTGAGATAATCGTGAAAATTTCAAATAAATTTCATTTTCATCTAGTGAAGAAGGAAAAGAAGTACAGATGATTTTTTGGTTTTAGGCCTTCTTGCCTAAACTTAGAGTATGGATTCAGTTTCTTGTGGAAGTTGATAGAAAGAGTCACGTTGGAGACACCTAACACTACTTTTCCATAGTTCTTAACATCACACATCAAATACAAGAATAGGAACATGTGATGAGTTTTAAAATACTTTCCCAATTACCCTATAGCACACTGCCTACTGTGCCATTGTTTGCAACCAATTACAAAGCTAAAATTAACAAAGCAAAAGTCAAAAAAATTAAAAAAGTCCAACGTATGTTCCCCTATATATATGATACAAAATGTTGCATACCATTTGTCCAGGTCCAGCAGCAGTTGTAACAACAGCAGGTATGTTTCTGTATTGCAACCAATCAGCCTCAAACACCCCAGACTGCTCAAGTACCTTAAAATATGTAACTCTCAGCTCATTATAATAAATTCACTGTTCCATATCTCTCAGCACGACTAAGAAGTTAGTAAGAAAAAGTTAAGACAAAAGCTTAGATGGGGGAACTTATGAAAGCATGTGGAAATTCTAAGTTTTAAATTATAGAAACATTCATTGATGCACAGTGAGAAGGTTAATAAATCTGTATAGATTATTAACAAAAAATTGTAAATTATAGGTGGCTTCACTAGAACTAAAAAAAGAGGTTCAATCCACAGGTATACATCAATCTTAAAGAAAAAACGAACCCTGTAAAATCTCTGCAATAATATTCATCCACAGAAAAAGCGAATTTTTTTCACAAGATTACATTATCCCCTCTATGAAATCATACGGCCTTGTTTTGCATATAAGAAAATCCAGAAAACGTATGGTGATTAATTAAGTTGAAATTTAAGAAATCCCAGGAAGGGAAATGTATTCAAACCATTATTGCTAGTGTAATTCTCGACCACCAAAGTTACTGCCACATCTCAACAATAATCCAACGGACGCAGATCGTAGAAAAGTAATTGATTTAAAAGATATACCTCTCTAGAAAATTGTTACCAAAAAAAGTTCTTATTTTTTGTTCATGCACAAGGCAAAAATTATACATGTAATCAAACTGAGACTAACGGCTCAAATTTAAGATTCACTTAATTATCACAGCAAGTACCTTAAAATATAGTCAGTAGCTACTCCATAATTTGTGATTGACTAATCAAGATTCAAGAATTCCACCGAGCGACATCAAAAGCAAAACAAAATGGAAAATTCAAATTTTACCATCGTTCCATCAGCATCTTGTTCGTTGGCAAGGTCTTGAAGAAACCACGTGGCACTCCCCTCATCCAGCACGTCAGCCTTCAAGTCCAGCAATTCAAATATCAAGCTCTCATCGCGCGTAGGGTCCACAAATACCTCCTAAAGACATTCCATAAACAAGGCAATCAAAAGATAAATCATCATTGAATCACCGAAAACAGGAAAATACCAAAAACCCAAAAAAAATCAATAATCTTCATTAATTAACTAACCTGATGATCAGGAACTTGGCGAATAGTACTCACATCCTTCACAATGAAAATCAGTACAAGCATGAATTCATCAGTAACATATTTTTTCACGCAAAAAAATTATACCAAGAAATCAGAGAAAAAACAAAAGAAATTACCAAATGCCAACCTGGAAGCGAAGGGGGAAAGACCTGGTGATAGCGCCACCAAATAATGCGCGTTGGGTGGTAAAATCTCCCAGCATTTTGATACTATTTTGCTGTTGTAAGGTGTAATTTCAGCAATAACCAAGGTGATACCGGGCTCAGTTTCCACCATATATCGACACAACCTCGATTGAGACAACACCCAACTTCCACCTCCTTCCTTCCCACATACGGTTGCTATATATATACTCACAAAGAGTCGGCCAAGATGAAGAACAATGTATAGCCCAAGAGAAACCACACAAGTTATATGAAGGAAAGAGGCCGAGAATCAAAGTCACAGAAAGAGATGGAGTGTTCTTCATGGTGGAGGTGTAGAGGAGCCGTAGGTTATAAGCCAAATGAGTGACCAAAAATGGTAAGTTAGGTTAGGTTAACTTAGTGGTCCAAACAAGGCTCAACACAAGGTAATGGGCTCCAAATGAATAACATAGCCCTCCAAGTAAATGAGACGAACCATGAGCAACACTATTAAAATAGGTTGCTTCTAACGGTCCATAGAGATGTGGGTTGGATTGTCTTGATGATAGTGTTGACATATAATTCAATCATATGGCCAAGGCCGATTGATAATAAATAAAATCGATGTTACATCATTGCCCTGGAGGTTGTTTGACAACAAATTGCCTAACAACCTCCACCTTAGTGTCAAAAGACCTGCAAAAGAAAATGTCTCCCATTAGTGACACCTCTAATAGAAAACAAATAAAATTGGAAATCATTTACCTGTATCAATATTTAGAAGTTTCTTGCAACTTCTAAACTTTGCTAGTGGCAGTACCTTCGTCCCCTTATCGGAAGGGTTGTAGTGTGTGTGGACCTTTTCAAGTCTTACCACCTCTTGAGCTACTATATCTCTAATAAAGTGGAGTCTAACATCAATGTGTTTAGTGCTCTCGTGAAAAACGGTGTTCTTGCACAAATGTATAGGTGACCGACTATCAGACTACACATCCACATAATCATTCAAGACACATAGTTCATGAAGTAGGCCTCTAAGCGATAGAGCTTCTTTAATAGCTTCATTGGTAGAAATATATTCTCATTCTGTAGTGGTTAGTGCAACAATATGTTGTAATTGTGATTTCCAACTAACACATGAATTAGATAAGGTAAACACGTAAGACGAAGTGAATTTCCTACCATCCCTATCTCCCGCATAATCAGTATCTACAAAACCCTTTAATTTTATACCTTCTTTATTAGCACTAAACTTTAAACCTACGTCACTTGTACCCTTCAAGTACTTTAATAGCCACTTTAGCGCTTCCCAATGTTCAGGGCCCGGATTAGCTATGTATCTACTGAGAGTACTAACAGCAAAACCTAAATCCGATTTAGTGTAAACCATCAAATACATTATGAAATCAATCACATTAGAGTAAGGTACTCTACTCATTTATTTTACTTCAGGCTCATTGCAAAGGGATTGTTCCTTCGATAAAACAAAATGATTAGCAAGAGGCAACGTGATAGGGTTTGCAATCACTCATATTAAATTTCTTCAATACTTTGGATATGTATGGAGACTGATGTAAAAACAAAACGGAATTTGACCTATCTCTTTCTATTTTCATACCTTGGATTCTCTTAGCTTTATCTAGGCCTTTTATGTCAAAATTCACCACTTAGTTTTGTTTTTATGTTATTTATCCACTTAGAGGATGATCTAATCAAGAGCATGTCGTCCACATAGAGCAACAAAAACAGATAATTATCATCAGTCTCACTGTGTTGAAAATACAAACAGTGATCAAATTTACTTCTTTGGAACCCTATAGTGGGTACAAAGGAATCAAACCTCTTGTACCACTGTCTAGGAGATTGTTTTAACCCATACAAGGATCTTCTCAGAAAACACACATAATCAGGTTTTGACTTGTCCTTAAAACCTTTTGGTTGATTCATGAAGATTTGTTCATCAAGCTCACCATGTAAAAAGGCAGTTTTACATCAAGTTGTTCAAGTTCCCAATCAGAGTGTGCAACCAATGTGAGCATGACCCTAATAGTGGTGTACTTAACAACTGGTGAGAAAATCTCATTATAATCAACGCCCTCTTTCTGTGTGTAGCCTTTAGCTACTAACTTAGTTTTAAACCTTAAGGGTTTCAAGCTACTAGTACCTTCCTTAACCTTAAAGACCCATTTGTAATCAACAATCGATTTGTTCTTAGGCCTAGGTACTAACTCCCAAGTATGATTCTTTTTTAGAGAACTCATCTCTTCTTTCATTTCCTTAAGCCATTCATTAGATTGATCACTGCCTATTGCCTCTTCAAAGGTTTTTGGCTCTTTATCAACTAATTCTTCATAACTAGCCTGGGCGAAAACTCATTCAGATTCAAAATCGAACCTTCTAGGTTCTCTCGTTTGTCTCCTCTTTCTATCCCTAACGAAGTTGTAGTTAGCTAAATGATTTTCTTCCTCATAGTGCTCTTCTATCACTACTTCGTTACTATTCTCCACCTCAGGTTCCTGAACTTGAATTTCCACCTCATTAGGAGCAATAGGGGTAGGTGTACTGAGCTTTCCTAACTCCACCTTAAACGGGTCTCTTTCTTCACCTGGTTCAGTTTCCCTTTTAATACACGGCATCTCATTCTTGTTAAACGTGACATCCCTACTTATGATGATCTTAACCCCTTTTTGGCTTCTATCCCATAACATATAACCCTTAATACCCTCGGGGTATCCTAGAAAGATACACTTCCTAACTCTAGGTTCCAGCTTTCCCCCACTTTGATGAGAAAAAGCCGTACAGCCAAAAGTTCTAAGCATCGAGTAATCACTCAGTTTACCCGACCATCTCTCATGCGGAGTGTCATCATTCAATGCAGCAGGAGGCGTCAGGTTAATCAAATAACAAGCAGTCATAACAGCCTCACCCCAAAATGACTTGGGAACCCCAGAATTTAATATCATGCAACGTACTTTATCAAGTATGGTCCTATTAATCATTTTTGCTATCCCATTTTGTTGAGGAGTGTAAGGAACGATTTTATGTCTAGTTATGCCACTTTCTTTACACATACTATCAAATTCCTTATTGCAGAATTCTAGGCCGTTATCTGTTTTAAAAATTTGATTTTCTTGCCAGTTTGATTTTCTACTTGTCTCTTCCAATTGTTATAACTATTAAAGGTCTCAGATTTATCTTTCAATAGATAGACCCACACTTTTCTAGTGTAGTCATCGATAATAGACAGAAAATACTTATTCCCACCCGATGTGGGATTACTAGCAGGACCCCACAGATCAGAGTGCACATATTCAAGCATACCTTTAGCTCTATTAACACTTGTGGAGAAAGAAGTTTTATGATGCTTACCAAGCACACAATGATCACAAAATGACAAATCTGACACACACTCATTACCAAAAGCACCTTTTTCATTAAGTAGCTTAAGTCTCTTGGTGCCTACATAAGCAAGTTTATTATGCCATGTGTGTGTGTGATCAATCTTGGCAGAAGAGATAGAGGAGTTCAAACCTCTAATCACTTTCCCAATAGTAATATATATATCGTTTTTCTTAATTCCCTTAATGGAAACTAAAGCACCCTTGATCATTTTTAGCATACCATTTCCAATTTTACCAGTAAAGTCATTCTTTTCAAGTCTCCCTACTGAAATCAGATTCCTAGACAATTCAGGAATATATCTAACATTCTTTAATGTGTACACAAAACCTGTGTCAAATTTTACGTTTATATCACCAATTCCAGCAATAGTATAGTCAAAGTTATCACACAGCACAACATGCCCAACATTATATTCATGCAATTTATAAAACCAATTCTTCTCAGACGTCACATGAAAAGATGCACTAGAGTCAAGTATCTACTCATGCGTGCGGGAATTAGCAGTTAGATTTAATTCAGCAGTACATGCAACGAGACTTGTAATCATATAGACCTCACCACCATTTATATCGGAAGTAGGTGTTAACACATTGACCTCATTTCTCTCCTTAACCTTTAGCTTACCCTTCTCGTTATGACAATCCTTTATAAAATGTCCCATGTTTCCACAACCATAGCATTTTCTTACTTTAGTCCTAGATTTTGATCTAGACCTACCTTTGCTCTTCTTTTTCCATCCATTACCACTTGACTCGCCACTAGTTTGATATTCATCATGACTATTTTGCCTAAATTGAGTTGTACCCTCCATCATATGTACCTCACCGTTCCTCTTATCGTGTTTTTCAGCCCTAATTTCCATTTCTTTACTTCTAAGAGAGTCTATGACAATTTCAGGTGTCAACATATCTATACGATACTTAATAGCGTTCTTAACTTCCTTATATGAAACAGAAATTGCATTGAACAAAATTATAGCCTTATAAGTTTCAGAATCACAATTATCTATATCTTGCACCAATTTGTTAAACACGTCTAAACTGTCATCGAGACCTTTGAAGGATCCATTTTAAAACTGAAAAAACGTTCGAGCAAGTAAAGTTTATTCAGTGTAGACTTAAACAAATATAAGTCTTCCAATTTTTTCCAAAATTCTTTAGTGGTTTTCAGTTTAGTCACCTTTCTTAAAACGGTGTCAGACAAGTGTAAAATGATTGAGGTATAGGCAAACTCATCGGCTTCTTCTCTTTATTCTTGTGAAAAATCAATTAAAAAATTGCCTTCAATGACCTTTGAAACTTTTTGTTGGACTAAAATGCCCTTCAGTTTTTGTTGCCAAATAGCAAAATCACCCTTTCTATTAAAAATCCCCAAATCAAAGTCGTGAGTTGTCATCTTTACACAATAGTTAAAGAGTGCACAAAAAACACAATCAAACCACACAAAGTAGTCTTAGGGTTTTAGATAATATACGCCGTTTAAAATTTTCAGGGTTTCGTAAGACTTGGGGTCTTAGATTAAGGGAATGTTCAAAAACGGGTAAGGTCACGATAATTCTAATGGAATGGATAAGCAGCGGAAATAACAATGCAACAGACTAAACTACGTCTAACAGATAATTAGTTTCACAACAGTTATGTCATTGAGACTCAAATACTGGTTTCACTAAAAGAGAAATACTCAATCAAATAATCAAGAGCACGTAACCCTAATTATAGCACTAACCCCAATTATAGTACAAGCAATGACTGCTAAGCAATGGCAACCCCCAAACCTAATGATCACCCCACACGATGATCTGCTAGTGCAAAAATATAAAGGTTTCAGCCAATTTACTAGAGCAGACCATCTGAGTCCGTAACGTGGAGAGATGCGAATTTGCTGCTTTAGGACCACCACTATTCGCTCTAAAGGTTCAGCAAATATAACAGTTCGTTCAGCAACAAATGCAGATTGTAATCAAGGGCAAAATCGTCCAAAAATTTTTGCACAGCCTGAAACAATAAACCAAACACATTAGTACGTTCAGGAAATTAAAATAATTGAAATGGCACGAAAAAACCACGCAGGAGGTCCTCCACGCGCCGCCGTTGCCACACTCCTCACCACCGGAGTCGCCTCCACCTGCTGGTTATGGGTCCGGTCTCCGTTCGTCCAATGGAGATCGCGTTTGGTCGAAATAAGCAGTTGCAGGTTCGGCCCCTTCTGAAAATCGCGAACTCGCCGCTGGTTATGGTCGATTTCTTGCCTGAGAAGATGACCCACACTCTGATACCAATTGTAAAGTGTAATTCCAGCAATAATCAAGGTGATACCGGGCTCAGTTTCCACCATATATCGACACAACCTCAATTGAGACAACACCTAACTTCCACCTCCTTCCTTTCCACATACGGTTGCTATATATATACTCACAAAAGTCGGCCAAGATGAAGAACAATGTATAGCCCAAGAGAAACCACACAGATTATATGAAGGAAAGAGGCCGAGAATCAAAGTCACAGAAAGAGATGGAGTGTTCTTCATGGTGGAGGCGTAGAGGAGCCGTAGGTTATAAGCCAAATGAGTGACCAAAAATGGTAAGTTAGGTTATGTTAACTTAGTGGTCCAAACAAGGCTCAACACAGGGTAATGGGCTCCAAATGAATACGATAGCCCTCCAAGTAAATGAGACGAACCATGAGTAACACTATTAAAATGGTTGCTTTTAACGGTCCATAGAGATGTGGGTTGGGTTGTCTCGATAATAATGTCGACATATAATTCAATCAAATGGCCAAAACCGATTGATAATAAATAAAACTGAGGTTACATCAGTCGTTTGACAACAAATTGCCTAACAACTAAAACTTCGAAAAATTACATCAAATTCTTCGATGAAAGATAAAAAACTAGAGAGAAAGTGGTGGAAGAGCCTGGGGACATGGAATTTATTGGTTACACAGGGTGAGAGTAGCTTAACATTGATGTTGTATGATTGTATCATAGCTTGATGATGACACAGAATCGAGTCGGGTTGTGTCAAGACCTGACTCTGTCGGATTGAAACCAGACCATAGACAACATATAAAAATAGCACTAAAATGAAATTTTAGACTTTTAAATTAAAGGGAAAATTAAGCAAAATCATGGATTTTAACTACTCAATTTAGGATTGGTAAAGATTTGGATTGGGGTCCGTTAGACCAAAACCATCACCAAACCACCAATTTTTTTGCTATACCATAATCGCATCATAACTACGTAAGTTGGTTCAATTCGACTCGGTTCTACGAAAATAAATTATTTTTTATAGGTCCATCCGTCAAATTGGAAAAAAAAAATATAATTTATGAAAAAAAGCTAATAAAAACAACTATACAATACTAAGTCAATTTAGTAAACAATATCTCAAATAAAAATACAAACAATATCCCAATTCCCAAATGCAAAATTCGAATTTAACAAACAAACTCCATATATGTTTATTATTTATGTAGTAGGGTATAGAGTCATTGAGTTAAGTTAGTTGGAATTAGCAGGTCGATAACAGGCCATAATTTTGGGTTGTACAAGATCATAGAAAGGATAATGGAAAGTTCAATTGCCTAATTAATTTTTTAATGGATAATCGATTCGGGGCTAGGCGACGACTTAAATACCATACCTGTCCCGCCCTGAACTAGGATATTAAAATCAAATACCATATCCATCCCATTTTGCCATCGATTCTATTTTTTTTTTTGTCTCATTTCATTCAATTAATCGCGATTTTTTATTTTAGTAGTTCGAATTGCCATTCCCAACTTAATTCGACATTGAGATATTAAACTTTAATTTCATAATTCAGGTGACAAAATATCATTTTAATATTGTTGGTATAATATAATATTACTAATTTTATATTAATACAAAAAATAAATTTGTTAATATCGAAACCTTATTTATCCATGTCTTCACTATTTCAAAGTCAGGATAGAGAGGAAAATCAATCAAATCTTTTCAAAACTAAACCTCCATTGAAATCGCTCCTCTTATCTGGCATCTTCATCAATCTTGAAAACTTCAATTCAACCACAATTTCTACTATTCAAACATTAGCAAACCCGGCATTGAAGAAAATGATGTTGATTATAAATTGTGGGGAGTGATTCTCATTCCAATGAGAAAGAAGAAGTTTGAAAGATTAAAAAGAAAGGTAAATGAAGAAAAATGCTCAAGAACCTCTATGAAAAAAGAAAAATGTCCTATTCTAATGGAAAATCCTCATCGAAGAAGGTAAATCCTGCAGTATTAGTTCTTTTTTTTTTTTTTTTTAATGCATTATAACGTCAAATGCAATGTATGAGTATCTTGGGTATGATGTGAATGGGTGATTCTAACCTAAGTTTGGTAGATTACGACCTATCTTCTATAGATTGTGACCTAATTTCTGTGAATTGTGAACTACATTTTTGTTGATTGGCCAAGTGTTAGTGTTTGCGACCTATTTTTGATAATCGTGTTTGGGATTATGATGGATTGTGCCATTATGTGAACAATTACATTTACATAATCATTCATAGTTGTGAACGTGACCTCGATTTTGAGTTTTTGATCTAATGTTTGAGTAGGGTATTCTGTCTTTCGGTTTGTGTTTGGATTTGTTATTGATATATCTTGAGTTTGGAATCCTTCACAAACTTCAAAATGTGAAGGATAATCCTTCAAAATATGAAGTCTGTGATGAACTATCCTTCACATTTTGAAGTCTGTTACATTATATGTAATTGGTTTGAAGTATTTTGTTTATTTTGATAGCATGCCTAATGTACTTACATATATGCAGGAATGGAAATACATTATTCTCGAAGACAGTCGATTATCAGAAAATTTACTACAAGCTCTAACAAAAAGGAGATATTAAATGACACATTGATTTTGTATGACTAGATTATTTTTCAATGAAGTTTCATGTAGAATTACTATAAGTATTTTGTTTATTTTGATAGCTTGCCTAATGTACTTATAGTTAACAAATAACAGTGGCCACAATGAACACAAATGATCACAAACATATGACGTCTCAGATTTACATCACAATCACCATTAACACTAACATATTTATGTATATTCAAAGTTAATACAGAGAAGATCACAACTAAGCAAGAAATTATTGCATATAGTCACAGTTAAAAAACTTTAACTGTCACAAACAATCACAATTAAAATAGACACAATCACATAGAGAGTAACAGAACATAGACATGGTAAAAATAATAATATCTTACTGATAAGTGGTCACAAACAATAACAGATAACACTTATCTGGTCATAAACATTCAATCTTGTAATAGACCTGATTATATATGGTTACAGTTGAGATATTCATGGTCACGGATAGTCACAAGCAATACAATTCAAGTCATAAACAAATATATCCTTATACAACCTTGGTCGCATAGAATAACATGACACAGGATTGGTCACAAAAATACATTGGCAACCTAACCATGGTCACACATACAGCACAGATAACTCATTCAATAAAAATATGCACAACTCATGAATTCATACTTCACTAAATGAATTCAAAATTTCATATAAATATTAAAATCTTAGTTCGATAATTTGTTAATCCAAATAACCTAATAATATCCAATTTGAAAATAAAATGAAAGAACTTGTAACTATAAAAAAATATCCTCATGTAACGAGAAAATATGTTAAACTATTTGAATTGCTTTGGCTATTTCTTTGTTTTCAATTTTCCATCTTTCTGGTTAATTGGCACTATGTTGTTGTATGTCCTACGATTGTACCTGGATTCATCATCTTCCACATTTCATAATTTGCAATCTCGCACACGTTGACTTCTTCTTCTTAGTAGGGCATTAAAAACTTTTCTTTGGAATAGGAATGTGTGACCTCTATACAAACAAACGTGCAAAACTTCCACCATTGCTTACAAACAAATAACAATGGGTCACATTCAATTCATTTCAGGTCAAACAAATAGTCACATCTAATGGAGACATGCTTACATATTTTCAATACAGATATTATCACAAAGAGCCAAATTTAAGGCAAAAAAATGGTCACGAACTTTTTTGCAAGATAATTATGTTTACTAGAGCAATTATAGGTAACAATCTGTCAATACAATATATCATATCCACATGCAATTATAAGTTGCATTCATGTAGAGTTTTAGGTAGAACAGGTCACAGTCACAATCAAATAAATAATTAAGTCACAATTTGTCAACATAATAGGCCATATTCAAACACAATTATAGGTCACATTCAAGTAAAATCTTAAGTAGAACAGGTTACAGTCACACAAACTTATAGTTTACACTTAGTTAAAGTCTTATGTAAATGAGGTCGGAGTCATACAAACTTAAATGTCAAAATCAATTAAAGGATTAGGTCACAGTGTGGCAAGACAGAAAGTCACATTACATGTGTTTGAACATTAATATAATACGACTTTGTGACTCAAAAGATTTGCCATACAACAATAATTACAATATCAAAAGAGTCTCCTTATTACTTTCAATCAAATGAATATAATATGATATCAATCTGGGGAGCGTTTCTCCTACACATGAATTTGACAAGTATTTTTGACAAATAATCATAACCTTTAGATTAAGCAAATTCAACGGTTAGTATTTCATGGATCTTAAATGATTATAACTAACTCTCTCATGATTTTAGTGAAATACAACCATGGATCTTAAATGGTTATAACTAACTCTCCCATGATTTTAGTGAAATACATATTGATCGTTGAATTTGTTTAATCTAAATATCACGATTATTTGTTAAAAGCACTTGTCAAATCCATGCGTAGAAAGAACGCTTCCCATCTAATAAATCCTATATTACGCAAGATATAAAGCAAAATGTTTGTAAAACACAAATCCATGTAAATCCACAATTCTCGAAATCAATTTAAAGGAAAATTGTTTCTATTATTTTTACAATCACACAAACTTATAGTTTACACTTAGTTAAAGTCTTATGTAAATGAGGTCGGAGTCATACAAACTTAAATGTCAAAATCAATTAAAGGATTAGGTCACAGTGTGGCAAGACAGAAAGTCACATTACATGTGTTTGAACATTAATATAATACGACTTTGTGACTCAAAAGATTTGCCATACAACAATAATTACAATATCAAAAGAGTCTCCTTATTACTTTCAATCAAATGAATATAATATGATATCAATCTGGGGAGCGTTTCTCCTACACATGAATTTGACAAGTATTTTTGACAAATAATCATAACCTTTAGATTAAGCAAATTCAACGGTTAGTATTTCATGGATCTTAAATGATTATAACTAACTCTCTCATGATTTTAGTGAAATACAACCATGGATCTTAAATGGTTATAACTAACTCTCCCATAATTTTAGTGAAATACATATTGATCGTTGAATTTGTTTAATCTAAAGGTCACGATTATTTGTTAAAAGCACTTGTCAAATCCATGCGTAGAAAGAACGCTTCCCATCTAATAAATCCTATTTTACGCAAGATATAAAGCAAAATGTTTGTAAAACACAAATCCATGTAAATCCACAATTCTCGAAATCAATTTAAAGGAAAATTGTTTCTATTATTAGCATATGAGAAGTAAAATCTGAAAATCAAGACATAATCATACTGAACTTGATGAAGTTCTCAAAATCAAATCCAATATTTTGTAAGTACGATGAATTTGATGATTCTGTAAATCAATATAGGCTGGTGAAGAAATTGTTGTGAAGAATAGAGAGTTCGATCTGAATGAATGATAAAGAAATTTTGATTTCAAAATGGACAATAATTTATAAATGATTTTCGTAAAGACTCTGTTCCCCCTTCTATGTTAATAAAAGTGTTCTCTAAAACAGAACCTTTCCTTAGATTTAGAAAGTCTAAAAATAGGATGTGGTTTGAATTTTGGGAGGAACTTTATAGTGACATTGCATCCAGAATGTCGTCCATCCTACAGGAGATGCATGAATGCACAAAAGCTGCCCACGATGGTTCATTTTTCAAGGAACTTAATATAAGATGGACTGATCGTAGTGATGCCTAAAGGTTATTGAATATTTTTAGGAATTTTATTCCGAGCAATTACATGTCAAGGAGAAGATCAATGGGGAAGAAAGGATATCAAAGCACACAGGAAGAAGAACGAGAGGAAGCAGCCAACGAAAATAATAGAATTTGAATGGACATGCGATGCCGTTTCATCTGCAACCAAATGGCACCGTTTTGGATTATTTAAGTAGTTAAGTTTTATTTTAAGAAAACGGTTTTACACTTTTGTGAGGAACATGTTTCTTCACTGTAGAGAAGAAATGGATAAATGTTGTGTAAATGGAGTGGAGAATCAGTTTTTGCAATCTGAAATTCAGTAAAATTGTTGGAGCATTTCAACAGCTTTCTCTTCCCTTTCTTATTGATTTTCTCATTTATTCCTTCCCCATTCTATTTTCTATTTTAGTTAGTTTATAACTCGGCTAACCCAGCTGGATTTCATTTATCTATGCGTTAAGGCTGTAATGAGGTTGCAGGTGGAGTCCGACCATGACATTACAAAACCTCCATTCACGGGTTAGGGAAAAATCTTTGGAGGGACAATGTAATTCACTCTAGCGACATCCAGACTAGGCTTCTAAAAACTCTTCCCGATTTGATATTTAGGGAACGCATATGATGAGAAATACAATTAAAACACTGACAGAATTAGGATATTCAGTCTTCCAAGAAAACTTTGAGAAGCCTTTCATTGAAGTTTCATTAGATTTTCATAGAGCACACAGGAAGAAGAACGAGAGGAAGCAGCCAACGAAAATAATAGAATTTGAATGGACATGCGATGCCGTTTCATCTGCAACGAAATGGCACCGTTTTGGAATTATTTAAGTAAAGTTTTATTTTAAGAAAACGGTTTTACACTTTTGTGAGGAACATGTTTCTTCACTGTAGAGAAGAAATGGATAAATGTTGTGTAAATGGAGTGGAGAATCAGTTTTTGCAATCTGAAATTCAGTAAAATTGTTGGAGCATTTCAACAGCTTTCTCTTCCCTTTCTTATTGATTTTCTCATTTATTCCTTCCCCATTCTATTTTCTATTTTAGTTAGTTTATAACTCGGCTAACCCAGCTGGATTTCATTTATCTATGCGTTAAGGCTGTAATGAGGTTGCAGGTGGAGTCCGACCATGACATTACAAAACCTCCATTCACGGGTTAGGGAAAAATCTTTGGAGGGACAATGTAATTCACTCTAGCGACATCCAGACTAGGCTTCTAAACACTCTTCCCGATTTGATATTTAGGGAACGCATATGATGAGAAATACAATTAAAACACTGACAGAATTAGGATATTCAGTCTTCCAAGAAAACTTTGAGAAGCCTTTCATTGAAGTTTCATTAGATTTTCATAAGGTGAAGTCTTAGGAACTTATTGAGAGCATTGATTTTGAGGACTATCTGAAGAGAGCGAAAGATGCCAGCGTGAAGAAATAGAGAGAGTATCACTGCTTGGATGGAAAGACTAAAAATGTGTATTCAATTAAAACTTTTAATGACTTTTTGAAATTTAAAAAGTTTAGGAGTATCCAATGTAGACTTTATGAGACACTCTAAAAGTATTGATGCATTCAATTTAGACTTTTATAGACTTTTATAAAATATCTAAAAGTTACGGTGTATTCAATTAAAATATTTTAAAAATCTTTATAAATTTTGGTTATTCATATTTTAATGACTTTTAGAAACTTTTATAAAAGTCTTTGGGATACTAACTTTTTAACATAAAGTACTCATGGGCCTGTTTGGGAGCGATTTTTCACCAAAAAAATTGATTTTTTGACCGTTATTTCACTATTCTAGCCGTTATATTTGACTTCTTCTCTCACAGGTGGACCCCACTTTTCTCTTAATGGTCAAAAAATCAATTATCAAAATCACTCCCAAACAGGCTCTAGATTTTCACAAAAAATAATAATAATATGTATTTTCTTCAATATTTTCTCTTTCATTTTTCTTTAAACGAATATTGGAGTTATGAGTAAATTTTTTTATTGATTATAGTTGTTTTTATTTATCTTTTTGTCTCTCATATTCTTTATCTCTATTTTCTATGAAAAATTAAATTGAATTCTTATAACATTTTTTTTTCTTTTCTCATTCATTTTTTATGAAAATTATCTATTTTTTTTTATATTAAATTATACAATTTCATATGGCAAACTTACAATTAAATTATATATATATACAATTAAAGTCTTAAATTCTTATTCTTTTTAAAATAACTTTTTACTATATGAGGAGGGGAAGACAAATTGTGAAAATCACCACCTCGTATATAAGAATTTCACATTTTTATTCTAGATCCACATGATTTTTACTTCATATGAAAGTTTTTAAGAGTCTTTTAAATTCTACAGAAGTTTATAAAAATTTTAAAATGAAAGTCTATGAAAGATTTTTACTAATTCCATACAAATCTACAAAAAATTCACGAAATTCACAAAAGTCACCACTTAAAAAAAGTACATGACACCTTCAAAAGTCCCAATTAAGTACACCCCTAAAGCCAAGATTACTAATGTTGTAGAGAGAGCTGACTGCCAATTAATCACATGTTTAGAAATTACTTCACATGGAGAACTCAAGCTTGGTAAAGATGCTTCTTGATGATAAATTTGAAGACTTGGGAAGAATGTATAGCTTATTCTACCGGATTCCTAATTGTCACTAACTATTCGAGATGCAATGATGACTCACATTAGAAATACTGGCGAACAACTTGTTATTCATCCTGAAAAGTTGAAGAATCCCATTGAATTCATTGACTCCCTTCTTCAGAAATGGGATAAGTATGATAAGATCATAAGCTTTGCATTCAACAATGACAAGACCTTTCAGAATGCGTTGAACTCTTCTTTTAAAAATTTCATCAATTTGAATCGTCATTCCCCAGAGTGCATATCATTATTCATTTATGACAATCTATACAATGGACCGAGACAAGTCAAACAAGGTGATATTGTCTTAACAAAGTGATGATGTTTTTCCGTTACCTTCGGGAGAAAGACTTAGGGCCTGTTCGGTAGAAATTTTAAGAATTGATTTTTTAACCGTTAGGAGAAAAGTGGGAGCCATCTGTGAGAGAAGAAGTCAAAAATTACGGCTGAAATAGTGAAATAACGATAAAAAAATCAAATTTTTAAGGTGAAAAATCACTCCCAAACGGGGCTTTATATGAGAATTACTACAAATGGAGATGAGCAAAAAAAATCGAAAAACCGACGAAATCGATGAAACCAAATCGACTCGTGTTGATTTGGGTTATTTTGAACCGATCAAACCAAACTGAAGAAACCGATCAAACCAAACCGACTCGTCTCGGTTTAAGCAACAAACCCATTAATTAACCAACCCAACCCGTAAATACATTTTCTTATATTTTTGTATTTTAAAATTCATCTTTTTAAATGTAAAAAATATAATAATAAAAACACAAATATAATTTTGTCTCAAATAATTTGTTTTCCGTCTATATTTTTTCTATTAAAATTCTAAATATCAAAAGAAAAGGAAGCAAGAAAAAGAAGTGTTTGATGTAAACTTCAAATTTAGATTGCAGCCTTGCTTTCATTTTGGTGTAATTATTTCTTGATAACCATCGAATTTATATATATGATGATTTTGGAAAAAATTGATTCTTTACCATTTACGTTATATATAATGTTGATATGCATTACGCAAGAAAAAAAATTATACGTATAAATTTTTTTAACCAAATGTAGATAGACAATTTTTTTTACTCGCACAAATTTCAAACCGATTAACCAAACCAAACCGACCTAAATAGATTTAGTTTGGCTTGGTTCAGTTTCAACGACTGGATTGGATGGGTTTGGGTTGGAATTTATCCAAACTGATCAAGATAGTTTCGATTTCGGGTTGCACTCAAAACCAACCCTATCTAAACCATGCCCAAGCCTAACTACAAACAACATTTGGTAGAGCGACTCGTCATGAAAAGTAATATTTGACGTAACTAAGATTGTTGAAAAAAAAAAAGTTTGAACTCCAACTTTGAGGGCCCCCACCGCCCCACCCCTGGAATATCGTGAGCGAGATAAATCGCAGGATGTGCCCTAGTAGGCCAGAGAACAAGAGTTTGCCCGTACACTGGTGCCCACAAAGAGTCTAATTCCATGTCTCAGAAATCGAACTCTCACACTGTGGCGGCCAACAAGGTTGAGACTATCTCACTCCTATCCTTTACACCACTGGGTTATGCCCCAGGGAGCGATGCAACTAAGATTGTTAAACTGAAGACTGAATGTGGTGGTCAATTTATTCGAAAATAGAGGTCATGTTTATAGATATGAAAACTTCTGAGGACGTAATGAGAGGTATTATACAGCCTATGGTGCCAAGTTAGGAAATGTTGGTCATGCAGGTTTTAATAGCTTGTTCTTGGCCAACACAACCTATAATCACTTGCACACTACCAGCTAAATTGACAGCTCTTTATGTATGTTCTGATCATATTATATTAGGAAACATAGAAGTCGGAGATTGTCTTGGCAGATGAATATAGGCACAGTTGATCTGAAAGCTGCATTTGGAAATGGACAAAAGTATGAGCTGAATGTTTCAATGCATCAAATGTGCATCTGATACTGTTTAAACATGCTGATGTCTTGGCTATAAGGAGTCTAAACAGGCCACTAAAATTCCTCTTGGTGATTTGAAAAGGTGTCTACAATCCTTAGCTCACATTATTCTCTTGTTGACTGGGGTTTAGCCTTGCTATTTTCACCTTACTCCGGGAAGTAGTATCTTTAGTTTGTTCTTTCGGATCATCAATTTTATTCTTTCTATATGGTATTTCAAATTCATTAAAAATCACATTTTTACCATGAATGATTTTGATGCCTTGTACACCTAACACCCACAATATGTACCCTTTCAGACCTTTTGGGTAATCCTTAGCTCACATTATTCTCTTGTTGACTGGGGTTTAGCCTTGCTATTTTCACCTTACTCCGGGAAGTAGTATCTTTAGTTTTTTCTTTCGGATCATCAATTTTATTCTTTATATATGGTATTTCAAATTCATTAAAAATCACATTTTTACCATGAATGATTTTGATGCCTTGTACACCTAACACCCACAATATGTACCCTTTCAGACCTTTTGGGTACCCCAAGGATAACACATTTAGTAGTTCTAGGCTCCAACTTTCCCTTAACTTGATGTGCATATGCTGCACATCCAAACACTCTAATGTGAGAAAGGTTTGGAGGCTTTCCAGTCCATAGTTCCTGCGGAGCTTTAAATCTAATAGAACTAGATAGGGACTGATTTATGAGATAAGCAGTTGTAGTCATAGCTTTGGCTAAAAAACCTTTAGCTAATCTAGAACTGATTAGCATACATCTAACTTTGTTCATTAGAGTTCTATTTATTCTTTCAGCAACCCCATTTTGTTGAGATGTGTGCTTGACAGTTCTGTGTCTTACAATTTTCTTTTGTTTACAGAAGTTATCAGACTCAGCATTATAGAATTCTAATCCATTATCAGTTCTTAGAGCTTTTAACTTCTTATCAAGTTGATTTTCCACCATCTTTAACCAAGTTCAAAATTTTTGAAATGTCTTAGATTTAGATTTCAATGGATAAGTCCAAACCTTCCTAGAGTAATCATCAACTATAGAAAGGAAGTACTTATTCCCTCCAAAAGTACGGTGACTTTTCGACCTCTATAAATCTAAGTGGACATAGTCTAGGGGCCTAAAGGTGGTATAGGATCCTACTTCGAAGCTCACCCTATGTGACTTGCCCAACACACATGTTTTCCAAAATTCAAGAGGCTCGATCATATCTTTCCCTAGTAATTTTTGGTTACTTAGATACTTCGAACCCTTATTTCCTATGTGTCCCATTCTTTTGTGCCACAATTCAGATTTGTTTTCAGTTATGGTCAAAGATTTAGCATCTTGAAGAGCAACGTCCCTCCTATAAGATAGTACAATCCATTTCTTTTTGGCCCTTTACGATTACCAAAGATCCCTTCATAACTTTCAAAAAATTATTTTCAAACTTGAAAGAATATCCATCATCTTCAAGAATTCCGAATAAGATGAGGTTTCTTTTCAGGTTTGGTACATGTCTAACATTTTCAATTGCCTGATAATGCCATTATACATCCTGATGGAGACGTCACTAATACTAAGGACACTTTGAGTGCTATTATCACCCATATAGACTTCCCTAGGTTTAATATCTTTGTAGTTATTAAACCAAGATTTATTAGGACACATGTGGAATGTACACCACGAATCTAAGATCCAGTCCTTATCAACTTTTTCATTAGACACAATCATCACAAGGAAACTGTCTAATTCAGAAGACGACAGAATTATTTAATTCTCCATTATTTTGATCCTTTAATTTTTTCTTCCATTCAAAGCAATCTTGTTTAAAGTGGCCTAACTTCCCACAATGGCAACATTTTTTATTGATTTTATCTCTTGATTTAGACTTTCTGTTGTTGAAATTATTTTCTTTTTTCTCAAATCTTCCTCTTACAAATATACTTTCCTCTCTTGAACTTGTTTTAGATTCTCTCTTAACCTCCAATTCTTGATATTGTAAAGCATTAGTGACAATGGTTTGTGTTAGGTCATCTCTTGAGTATTTTATTGCATTCTTAATATCCTTATAGGAATCGGGTGGTGAATTAAGAAGGAGCACTGCAAGGTCCTCATCATCAAGTTTTTTATCATTATGAGCAAGGCTCTTAATGAGGATGTTAAATTCACTCAAATTAGTTTCCAAGTCCTTCTCCGTGTCCATTTTGAAACTAAATAGTTTCTCTAAAAGGTAAATATTATTAGGCAACGTCTTAGTCAGAAACAAGGCATCTAGTGCAATCCATAAGGCTCTAGGAGTTTTATGATCTTCATACTTGTCTTACTATGTTATCAGATAAGTGCAATATTATAGAACTGTATGTCATTTCATTCATCTTTAGAATTTCATTAGGCTTAGCTTTCAATTCAGTGAAAAAAATTTAGGATCATCTAGGATTTTAGCAACCCTTTGTTGGACCAATAGTCTCATTTTCTGCTTCCAAATGAAGAAATTTCCCTTTCCATCGAATTGTGACAATTCGACTTTCGAACCCATTGCACGTTCTGTAAAAGGGTGGCGTTACTCATAGACATAAGTGATTGTAATATGAGAAATCACTTAAGTTGCAGAAAAAGTTTTTGAAAACAAGTTTTGCAATCAATGACAAGTAAGCTGATCACAAAATGAAAAAAGAACAATAATATGATATGCACAGACTCTAACAGCAACAAGAATAATCGATTTGAGATTTTTTCCCCACAGATGGTACGAATCAATCAACGCAAAAAACCAAAACCCTAAACGTGTTCCTATTCCAATTAAACAATTTATTCAATTCTTGAATAAATGAAATCATATTCACAGATTCACATATGCTATTTACATGCAAATCAAATACCGGAACTGTAATTGGAACAGTCCCACCAAAGTACTATGTATTAACAGTATTAATTTGACCTCCGATGCCTATTATAGGGCTAGAACATCAAACCCTAGCTTATAGGAACTCCGTTCAATTCAAATTATTGAATTGCACAGATCAAGAAACACATCAATATGACAAAAAACTTAATCGAATTCACAGACACCTTATCCACGCCTTACGAGGCTCTGATACTAGTTTGTTGGGATTTTCAACCCCAATATACGTAACAATCCAATCATGGTTGAGGTTGGAATTCAGAGGAAATGCGTGAACGATTGACCTGTGTTGGACGGATATGATAATCTCTTGATGATTAAAATCCTAGGTTTCACTAAATATATCACTATATCTTAATATCTTCTATGTAGAAATAGAAATTTGAGGTTCATGTCATTGATGTAATTTGATTAC
The DNA here is from genome assembly GCF_002742605.1 of Olea europaea var. sylvestris. NCBI lineage: Eukaryota > Viridiplantae > Streptophyta > Magnoliopsida > Lamiales > Oleaceae > Olea > Olea europaea. The sequence continues at coordinate 13,239,925 of NC_036247.1, read as the reverse complement.
AGTAATAATTGTTGGTTGAATACTCCTGGCTCCTGCTTCTGTTGGTTTCTTGTTTGAATCTATTGATGTTCATAAATAGGCAGTACCTTTTTCTTGTTTACATGGAAGTATTCAAATGCAATATTTTCTTTAATAATAATAATAATAACAACAATAATAATACTAACCTCGAAAGAATGACCTAGGAGAATCAGAATTGTAAAGTAAAACTGGTCGACACAGTTCATTACCATGTACGACTAGGTCTTCATTAAATTTCTTAGATGAGCAATTTTTCATATTTATTGTTATTGAGTCGATTTGGATTTAAGAATGAATTTTTTTTTATTTTTTTTAATTACTTATAGATGTCCGAATTTATGTCATTGGCGCTTGATTCAGGTGTAAAATATTTCCACGACAGTCCAATATTCAAGTACAAACATGTATACATATGAATCAACACATACATAAAAATAGTTGTAGCTAAATTGTAAGTATTAAACAGGCTTAAATAAAGGAAGATATATTTTTATTACCTTTTTCACGAAGCATTAATTTGATGGCCGAACTAAGCAAACTGTGTTGTCAAGACATTTCCAAGATGCCTCCACAGAAAAGAAAATTGTAGAGTTCCCCCAAACACTTCAGAAGGCTAAATGGCTGCATTTTATCCAGTAGCCAAGGATCCCCATGAAGCGGTCAGGGGAACTCTAGGGTACACCTGATGTTAATTGACATTGCTACACGTTAAGCTATTGCCATTCACCAGTGATATTTATAATGCACTCAGACTAATGGAGGTCTCTTTGCACTTCGTCGGTTCATAGGTGTACAATAGGGTTCGTAAAACCATCCAGGACATTAGGATAGCAGGTAAGGATTCGATATCAAATTAGGTCAAGAAATGATAATAGAGACAAAAGCCCTCAGGCGATGAACCTGGACGGGAATGTGGGCAATATTGAAAAATGAGAATCTTGATAAATACTGTGTGGTCATCCCATATCATCTCCTCTATTGGAAACAGCTTTCTCCCGGATGGCGAGATTTCTGATATTCGTCGAAAAGCCAGCATTGAATCATTGACCATCACTTAATCCGGATTATGAGTTTGAGCCCGACTAACAGTTCAACCCATCGTCCAATAATCACCGAACTAAGTTACTAATTAAGCTATATATTTCCTGTTCCCCATCAATAAATGGCTGCATCTGCTTGTCTTGTATCTAGTTGCATGTAAACATATCTTAAATTAGTGCTTTATTGATTTATATTATATTTTGATGTCATTGTTACTCTAATTAATTTTGAAATTAATTGTTGAAGTGTAATGCCTGTCTATTAACCAGTCAACGTGCGCTTAATTATCCAATTATTAGATCATAAGTAAGGGAGCATTTACTAAGAATAAATGATCCTTTCTTAACCAAAGGATATCTAACCATCGACTTGCTAGGAATTATGCTTCATTTCTTATGTGACACAAAATACAGACCAGGTTCAAGTTAGAAAAGAATTGTAGTATTTCTCAGTATTTATCCATATATTCTGAGAGCACTTTTCAACTTTCAGCATCAAGTTTTATTTTCTTGATATTTATTTGACTCTTTACACCGATTACTTGTTACAATATAATGATTATGATGTGATTCGGTTTAAAATTCTAATGATAATTATTTTTATAATTCGAAACCAACATAATATGATGTGTTGTCCATGAAACCGGAGATCATTAGTTGATAAAAAAACCTCACATCTATTGATGAAAAGTACATATCCATGTCGACGTTCAACTTGTGTTGACTGAACTAAAGTTTGTCCTTGTAGCTTCAAATCTGCCTTGTGATAATAAAATCGTGACCTTTTAATAAATTATGTACACAATTTCACTTGACTATTTCAAGGGACAAAGGGAGATAGAATAACTAATTTCTTAAATAATTTACGTGGCAAATTAAAATTGTAATTGAAAATTTTGTTGGTTAAATATACATGCTATATAATTTTTGAGTATATAAACCTAATTTAGAATGCAGGTTAAATGACAAAAAAGGGAAGGTACAGAAAAAGTGAGTATAGCCTACACATGCATCTTTTCGCCCACCACTTTTTCAGCTCTCTTTTAATGGAGAATCCACACTCCAAACTTGTGATTTCTTCATTTATCCCACAGTTGCGACTAGGTTCGGGGGCTACTACGTACTTTCGTCTTCGAGTTTTCTTCCTCCATAAATAGTGACCAAAACTCAGTTCTTACGACATATACTAAGCTTGATCTATACATATACCCACAAACACATTATCATTTGATATTATATATTATATTATAAAGTGAAAGAAATATATATCTGAGTTAGTACAATGCATCAGGTTTCACCTTGAGTTCCCTTCAATCACTTCATTGCAAGTGTTCTCTTTGAAGAACAATACCTAGTACTGAAGTGTTTGGGGGAACTCGTGATGTTACTTGGTATGAACTAGAGAAATTATTGGAATTTATGATGGAAAATCACCGTATTTTTAAGTATTGCTACGTGCTATAGATTGTTGAATGATTGGATTCTCATGGTAACTTCCCCCTTTATTTACATTTATTAAGTTTGTGTTCGTATTTTCTAAAAATTTACTTATTATATTCAGACAAAGTCAAACATTTACTTTAGTCACGGTAAGCCATAGCATCTTCTTCTCTTTAGTGTACCTTATGGTTCCAAAATGGTAGAACATTAATAACTAGTACACATTTCTTAAGGTCCACTATTATTTCTCAAAAATGTTACTAATGATTTTAAATGAGTAGAGCTTAATGTCTATGTTATCTCTTGGTTTCTTCACATGTTAAACGTGAGTGTTCAGCACAAAGTGATAAACCTGGCTGAACACTTGAAATAGGACATTCAAACTGACACACCCCGTCCCGTGTAACACCAGTAGATCCGAACGTGGCATGCGCCGATAATAGATACCAACTAAAAGTCGGACCCACCATCAATACTACTACAAATACAATATATCACTTTTTATACATCATTTTTCTAACAAAATTTCGACATTATCTCCCCTGTAAACAGGACTAACCAACTTGTGATCAATTTCACATAAATCCCAAATTATAGCACAACACAATAAAGATAAGCCGAAATTTCCAATTTTACCAAGAAATAAAATGAAATATACATATGGATACATAATACATAGTGAACTTCATAACTATCTACAAGTGATGCAAAATCACATCTAGTCATGAACATGCGTCCCAAAATACTGACTACATATTCTATGAAGTGAGTCATACTAACAAACTCTGTCGTGTGGCTCTGACTCCAAAATCAAGGCTCAACTCTAAAAGATGCCCAGATTCTCAACTGTTGCCTGATACGGAAAAACGTGAAAAAATGTATGAATTGATAGCTCAGTGAGTGGAGAAATTCAAAATAAATGTACCTTTTCCATTTATACATTTTTATTGAAAATCAACTTCATATCATTTCATAATTCACAAGCTTTATAGCCAAAAAGTGAAATATTCACATAAAGTCATAAAAATATCATCTTACAATCATGATATAATATCAGCTCATAATCATGCTATAATCTCATCACATCAAACGTGCTGAAAATCCACCAAAAATGTACCCTCTGACTGAAATATTAATTCACCCCTCGAGCTAAGAACTTTTGCCACGGGCCTTTGGCCCCTCCGTAAACGAAAGTCGGTCTTAAAGACCTCTCATGATCAATTCTAGAACACGGTCAAGACCTCTCTGTGAACTATATGTACACGATCAAGACCAATATCAGGTTAAGACCCTCCGTATTGGATAGACCATGGCCAAGGCCCCTCTGTGAACTAGAAAAAGTATATAATTATGGGCACTTTTCTGGCCGATCTCAATATCGCATGTCTCACATACCAAACAAATCTTAATATCACATGGCTTACATAGCAAGTCACAAATATGCCATAAATAATCTTTGATATTTCACATGTATTATAATAAAAGAGATTTCCATAATAAGGATATAATTCGAACATATAATTGCACATACTTTGACAATATACTTAATTTATAAATATTTTAAAAATATTTATATTTTTCCACTCACAGAACTATGTAGGCCAAAATCAACTCGATTGGTACGCTCTTCCGATATCCGTATCGCCGCCTGAAATATGATATCATTTTTAAATCAATAATTAACTATTTTAAGAAATTTCATTAATTAAATAGGCTATACCCAAACTTAATTATTTCACGTTTAGGCGATTTCTAAAATCTCTTTAATTACTAAAACTAATTTTTCTTTCATTTTACTCAATTTCATAGTTTATTATACTTAACCCCTTCAATAAAATTGAATTTAATCTAACAACCTAACAACTATAAAATCAAACATAATCTTTCAATAAGTAACTTTTACTTACCTTTCAAAATTGAGAAATTCAAATCTAATAGTATAACTCACTTAATTTCTAACACGTTGACGAGTTTTCCGTTTTTTTTCCCCTCTTCTTTTCCATTTTTTTCCCTCTTTTTCCTTTCTCTTTTTCTCTCTTCTTCTTCTTTGTACCCTTTTTTTTTGTGTGTGTGTTGTGTGTTATTAATTTGGTTTGGGTGGAATTGGATTGATATCAATCCAATTCCACCGCCTCATTATACTATATTTTATTTTATTTTATTTTTTTGTTTGATTTTTCTTTTTTTTTTTCTTTTTAAAAAAAAAAAAAATTAATGTATTACACAAACCAGTAAGGAAGCTCAACAAAGGCTAATGGTAAATTGGAGGTCGTAGAAATAGAGAATTTGTGTTATAAAAATATAAATTAGATCGACCGAAAAACTTTAAAATATCATTACTCACAAAGGTTGGTTTGCATCTCACAACCCTAGCTAGCTGAACACCGTCTATGCTAAAAATTTAGGGATTGAACAGTGATGAAGTGCACCAGTTGAGAACTTATTCTCTTACTATTTTTGTATTTACCCATAAACCATCTTGTTCCATATATGAAAATATAAACCTCAAATTATCTCACATTATAAATATCCAAGCAACTTGATTATCGGATTAACATTGGTCAACCCTGTTGAGAAAAATTACCTGCGAAAACCCGAAATTATGTTCAGACACGTACAGAGAGAAAATTATGTGAGAGGGATCTTCAGGTAGCCAGATGTGTGTGCGTGAGAGCCAATTCATACACTTAGAGAAAGAAAGCAATTCTGGCACCGGTAGCAACGATAGAGAGAGAAATTTGTAGGGAGGGAAAGAAAAATTAGACCCGTGCAATAATGTGTTCTAACTTTGTATTGCGTGAGACTAGGCGAGCGTTTGAAGTTTGTATTTTCCTGCTTTGAATAATGAATTGATTTTCCTTACCAAATTGAAACCGTTGAGTTGAAACTGTTGGTTTGGGTTCACGTGGACCTGTAATTTTATTTTCCCTCAAACCGAACTAAACCGTTTCAAAATGGTTTGATTTAGATTTAGATTTTCAAAAATCGTACAAAACCAAACCGAACCGTTTAAATTTTTTTTAAGTAAAACATTAATTTTGTTAACTTAAAAATTTCACAGTTTTCGCTTTTCAGAAAAAAACCAATTTTGCAATACAAGTTACAACCATCCTATTGAAATAATCATAGAAAGTAAATTAGTTTCATCATTATTGGCCTATGGTTTAACAAGTTCACAATACATGTTCTCACTTGATATCTAAACTAAACTAAAATTATTTCAAAATCGTATGAAATGAAAAAAAAAAAAAAACATATATTTTCAACAATTCAAATCATAATTCAACAAAACTATGATAGCAAATCATGTCCAAAGTTTAAGAAACCCTAACGTAAACTCTTATTCCCTAACATTTAACGCTTGTCTGGCACTGCTGAACAAATCACTAGTTGCATTTGCCTGTTAGTCTGCTAAATTCTACTGAATTGTCTCTTTCTATCTTCTCTTTCGGTAAGTCTCAGATTCTCACTCAAGCCATGTTTTGTTGTTCTTTCTTTTATTTATTGTTTTTGAGCTTATTATACACTTGAGCTTACCAAAAACCATATGCAAAAGCGGTAAGCAATTTACTCTATATATTTTTTTGGGATGATCAAGTTATCCCATGTCTTTATTCTCTTTTTCCAGATTGCATGTTTGCTTGGATTGATTCAAGGTGCGAACTTTGTCTTAAAGCTTCTCATTTCTTTTTAATTTTGAACTGGGATACTAATTACTTGATGTAATTTTGTATCAATTTTCTTATTTACACACAGACACACATATATCCTTTTTGTATCGGGTTTGTCAACCCCCTTGCTGAATGTTTTCTCAATTCTCATCCTCTCCTTCATTGTTTTGTGTGCTCGGCTTAGCAATCCAGTATTGAGAGTGTTCCTACTCACATTCTCACTGCTTCGAAGCCAAGGTCTGGAACAACAGTGTCTGTGATGAAGAGGAATTCTCCAATAGAATTTTTAAAGAAGTGGTGATGGATATGAAGTATGCCGATGAGGCTTGGAAAATTCTGGATCATGCCTTTCACACGATTTACAACTGCGATTATAGTGACCTCATCTTCGAAGAACTCTACAGGTAATATATATATATATACATATATATACATATATATATATACACATATATATACATATATATATATATATGTGTGTGTATGTATGTATGTATGTATGTATGTATGTATGTATATGTATTTTTTAATCTGAATTCCAAACCTTGATATGAGGTAACACGTGTATTACAAATTATTTTTAAGCTCTGATGTGAATTTTTTTCCATGGATTCAGAAATGCTTTCAATATGGTGTTAAGTGGATATGGAGAGACTTTATTCTGGACTTGTGTCAACACCGACATTCCACCTCCAAGAGATGTGTAGATGTATAGAAGCTGCCCATGATGGTTCATAATACGAAATGGGCTATTCATAATAGAGCACTTACAACGATCCGTAACATATTGGCCTATATCACATATGGATAGGACTTTCATTCCGAGACAGAACCCCCATTCACGAGCTGGTGAGAAATACAATTAAAATGCTAATAGATTTAGGACCTTCAGTGTACCAAGAAGACTATGAGGTATCTTTTCTTAAAAGTCTCAGCTGATTTTTATGGGGCATAGTCTGAGGAATATATCGAGTGCAGTGAATGTGGGGACTATCTGAAGAAAGCTGAAACACGCCTGGACGAAGAAGTAAAGAGAGTATCAAACTACTTGGACTCAACGAGCGAAGCCAAGATAACAAATGTTGTAGAGAAGGAGATGATTTCCAATCACATGCTTAGACTACACATGAAGAACTCAGGCTTAGTAAAGATGATTCTTGATGAAAAAAATGAAGATTTGGGAAGAATGTATAGCTTATTTGGCAGGGTTCCTAATGGTCTTTCTACAATCCGAGATGTAATGACATCTCACATCAGAAATACTGGTGAACAACTTATTACTGATCCTGAGAAATTGAAGAACCCTGTGGAATTTGTTGACTCCTTACTTGAGAAAAGGAATAAGTACGATACAATCATAAGATCTGCATTCAACAATAGACGATATCTTCCAGAATGCATTGAACTCTTCTTTTGAATATTTCATCAATTTGAATCCTCGTTTGCCTGAGTGTATCATTGTTTGTTGATCATAAACCGTGCAAAGGATTTGAAGGAGTGAAAGAGGACGATGTTGAGATAATTCTTGACAAAGTGATAATGTTGTTACATTTCCTTCAGGAGAAAGACAGATTTGAGAAACACTATAAACAACATTTGGCAAAGCGGCTCTCGTCAGGAAAAAAAGTTTTTGAAAATGCTAAGAGAAGTCTGACTGTTAAACTGAAGACTGAATTAGAGGGATGTTTACAGACATTAAGATCTCCGAGGATGCAATTCGGGCGCTTTATGCAGCCTACAGTGTAGAGTTAAGAAGTGGCAGTGGGGTCGTCGTGCATAAATCTGAGTCTGAAATATTTACAAACAAGACAGAGGGTGGAGGAGGACAGGAAGCTCCAGATCCAGGACTCTATTGTAAGAATATCGAAATCTAGGAGGGTAAAATCTCACATCAAAGCTGATGTAACAAAGCAATTGTAATCTCGTTCGTTGACAAAACTTGGGGAGATTACCAGAGACAATTATACCAATACCTTTATTGAAGAAATAACTTCAACAATTACTTGTTTTCAGCCGAACTTTTGTAATGGAACACTAGAATTTTAATTTCTGCAAGTATCTTTCTATGAAATGAATTTCTGTCTTCCAGTTCTCTGCATTGGCCAGTGGGTTAATTTCCTTGAGGTGCTTACCATTGTTCATTTGAATGATGCATCTCTTTTCTTCATCCTGAATCTAACTCTTCTCCTGTCTTGGGTCAATAGGTAGGAAATTATTGGTTACCTTATTTCCTTTCACCCCATAGAGAAGTTTCATGATTACTGTTGAGGTAAAAGTTTGAGGTAGCGTCATTTAGGACTCAACTTTATTCCTTTTGTGTTATTACTCAAGATTCAAACTTGACGCATAGGAAAAGGGAGAAAAAAAGGCTCTGCTTGCTCCAGGACTTCAATGTACTGGGCTAGTATCTTATAAAAAAGGAATTTAATGTAATTTCCACTTATTTTAAAAGGCACTGAAGCAGCAACTTCCTTGAATTTTCTCCCCTGCTTCATTAGGATTTTCATGTCGGCATTACGAGACCTTATCAACTTTTAGGCCAGTAAAATAAGATATCGTGTTTAATTACTTAAAAGGCTCTGACGGAGCAATTTCCTTGCATTTTCTCCCCTGCTTCATCAGGCCTTTCATGACAGCATTATGAGACCTTAGATTTCATAAAATACCTTACGGTTGTCGTAAACTTTATTTTGACAACACAATCTTAATAGAGGAAGTTAGCAATGGGTAGAATCTACGACAATTGGGAGAGACTGGTTGAAGCAACATTGCGGAAAGAGAAGCTTCGGGAACTTGCTCGTGCCCCCAGTCTCAGCTCTGTTTCATCGGATTTTAGTTCTAGATTCAGTTGCAATTCTCCTTTTCATGATCCGGCCATTAACAATTTTTGGGGTCTTGATCTCGAAGGTATGCATCTCCTATGCTATTTTGTTATAGTGAAACAAGTCTTAATTTGAGGCTATACTATCTACAAAATATAACCAAGAAATGAAATGTGGAGTAGATCTAAACAAATTCTTACCCAGAATCACGAAATTGAAAACAAAGCCTACATAAAAAAAATAATAATAATAATACGTAAATAATTTTTAAAAAAAGAAAAGAAAAAGAAAACCTAATAAACTAGAATCAAGAAAAGAACCCAAAATTGAAATTTACAGAAAAGGGGAATAAATTCTCACTCAAATGAAGAAATCTGAAAACCCTTTGGGAGTAAAATCCTTCAATGTTTTATGCCTGAGATTTTAAAGGGGAAATGAAAAAATGGTGGTTAACGTAGTCACGGACATTGCATAGGTATACATTCTCTGATTATTTCGTTAAAGATTGCAACTTCCTTTTATATCTTTGAATTACAATATGTACTATTCCATTGTCCCCAATTTTTTTAAAGAATTGCTATGCTTCCTGTTTACTTGGATAGATGGAAGATACGAAGTTTGGCTTCTACAGCTTGCGTACAATTTTTCTTTTTATGTGGGTTTGTCTTAATGCTAATTTTTTATGAGATTCAACACAGATTGTACATCTTGAAACCAAGGGAATTTTGGGACTCCTTGTTTCTTTGAGAGCTGATAAAAACTTTTACTAGTTACATAGTATAATTATTACGGTCGCAAATATGTACATGTAGAGTACTTCTTACTGTTGCAAATATGTACATGTAGAGAAGTAGTAAATTCTTATTGTTTATTGTTTATGCAAGTGAAACTCATAGATTCATGTTTATGTTTTCGATTATAAATTTGCAAAATTATCTGCTACAATTATTGTATTTTTTCCACCCATTCTGTAAAATTTCCCAAGCTTCAAGAATTCTCAGTAATTCAATAACTCTTCAGCTTCTTCCAGCCCAAGCATTCCGTTTTATAGTAGAGAAAGCACTGTTGAAAGCCTTCCTACTCCAATATCTACGGAAGAGATATTGCTGCCACCTAATGCTAAGTCCATTTCTTTCATAGAGTTAAAGAAGGCGACCAAAGAGTTTCGATCTGACAGACTTTTAGGGGAAGGAGCATTTGGTTCTGTTTATAAGGGATGGATCAACGAGCACACTCTTACAGCTGCAAGGCCAGGATATGGAATGGCCATTGCTGTCAAGAAGTGGAATCCCCATAGTGTGTTTGGGTTCAACGAATGGTTGGTAGGTTCTTGATGTTGTTGTAGTATGTCTTATGGCTTAATTATGCAAAACTCTTTTCACAGGGTGTTTTATTAACAACCTAATATTTTTCAGACGGAAGTGAATTATCTGTCACGACTTCATCATCCAAACTTGATTAAACTTATTGGGCACTGCCATGATGTTGACAACTTTCTGTTGGTGTATGAGTTCATGCTGAAAGGAAGCCTAGACAATCACTTGTACCAAAGTAGGTAGCACTGAGAAAACTTCTATTTTGATGGTATAGGCTTTTCAACGTTTCTGTCCATCCATTGAACAAATGTTAAATATGTCTCCATTGTCATATTAATTACTTTAAATATGTAAGAGTACATGAAAGTATTACCTTACTGTACCTGATATATGCAATTTTCAGTTTCTTCCAGGAACCCAATTGGTTCACTCTTTACCACAATTTACTCCACAGTTAACAATGTATTATCAATTGAATCTCTAAGATTATATGTGAATAATAGGATCATGTACCAGTCCTCTGAAAACTTTGAAACTCATTGGCAAATAAATCTTCAAACAATGGTTAACATTGGATATTGAATTTTTTTTGCAGGTGGGCATCAGTTTCTTTCTTGGGATACAAGAATTAAGGTGGCTGTTGGTGCAGCTAGAGGCCTTTCTTTCTTGCACGACACTGAAAACCAAGTGATACATCGAGATTTTCACTCTGCTCATATTCTTCTGGATGAGGTTGTTTTATTAAATCTAGTCGCTTTGTCTTATTGAATTGATCTTCATGATAAAGTATTTGTATTCGTTTGCATACTGAAACTAATAGCCTTATTGCATTATGGGGGATCATACTCTGAGATGCAGGAGTTTAATGCCAAGTTGTCCGGAATCAATTTGGCTAAAGACAGGCAAACTGGTGATATGACTCACATGTCCACTCGAGTTATGGGTACAAATGGCTATGCTGCACCAGAGTACATAGCTACAGGTTCAACAAATTGGGTGCTTCTTTTCCACTAGTTTGCACTTTAAAATGCTCATCATTATTAATTTAGTTGCACTAAATCCTTGTGGATGAACAGGTCATTTGACTGAAAAGTGTGATGTATATAGTTTTGGGGTTGTTTTGCTGGAATTACTATCTGGACGCCGGGCTATTGATATGAGCAAAACTGATGGAACACACAATCTGATGGAATATTTGTCTAACAAGAGCAGAGTGTCTCGATTTATGGACACTAAATTGGAGGGCAAATACCCTCAGAAAGAAGCACTAATTGTTGCAACCCTTGCATTGCACTGCTTAAGCAATGATCCAAAAACCAGGCCGAGCATGGCAGAGGTATTAGCCACACTGGAACAACTTTAAGGTCCATCTGAGAGTGAAAAAAAATCAAGATTCTTCTAAATCCATTTTGTTTATAAGTAATAAAAAAAAAAAAAATCTGAATATGACACCTTTGGTGTCTCTTTTAATCATAGCAAAATCAGGTGTAAATGATGCAAGATTAGTTGGAGTAATTATTGGCGAAACGTTATCCTTATCAGTTAAAAGTTACTTTCCTCTGTTATTGTTCTAAATAGTGTTGAACTGTTGATTGTATGTATTTCTCGTATATATGGATGCTCAATATGATGACGTGTTTGACAGTGGCTTCAAAAGTTTGTGAAGATAGGAGAAATTGCTAGAATCATGCTATGTATACATGCAATTTTGCCATATTTGTTTACAGGGTGAAACTTGACATTATTTTATTGGGAATTGGCTAAAAAATAAGAAAAGAAAAAATTCCAACCACACAGGGATGCTAGCTCAGCACCTGTACATCTCCTGTACAAAATTTCAATGTATAGGGGAGTTGCCCAGATTGCTAGGGACCTATGGTGTAAGATTAGTTGGAAAGATGCATTATTTTTCTTAATCCAGAACCCGTTTCTTTTCCTGTCTTGGAATTTTTTCAATTGTCATGTTCTGTCTTATCAAAATTGAGTACCAGTGACCAAAATGGTATAAGAAGCTGGTGGATCAGAATTTTCTTTTATGTATTTGTTTTTCTGTTCTATGTTTTCATATGAATTTAATTAACAAGGAATGTAACAGGTGGGAGAAAAGAAAAAAGAAAAAATCTTTATTTTTAATGAAAAAATAGCATAGTGGCCCTTACAATTATCTAAAGTAAATTATAATGATCATAATTTATAAGTAAAATTTCTTACTTATAAGTAAAAAATAATTTATAAGACAATAATATATTCATAGTATAAATAATGTTGGAGAAGAGAGATATTTAATGATATTTGAAGGATTTACTAATATTGGAGAATACTATGGCACAATCACGTCTTGGAAGATTTCCATAATTCGTTATTCTCTTTCCTTCATTGACTTATTCTTAATAAGGCAACCTTGATATAATGCGACTATATATATTTTATTTTAAGCTCCAAATATAAGTGAATATATACAAGCTCTCTCTTCTCCCGTAAATGTAGGTTGCTACACTGGTGTTGAAGCATGTAATCATTTGTGTTCTTTTTTAGTTTATTGAATTCTTCATGGTAATATAGCGGATTTGTTGTTTCGGTCCATTGCTATTCAAACCAAATCTGTTCTAAAATTTAGAAACGTTTCACAATCTCCAAGAAAACAGTTTTTTTTTAGCTTTGTGTGACCTCTACGGAAATGGCTGTATCTTGCAAACCGTAACTCGGAATTACGAAAGGTCGGTGCCGTTGGATTTGTATCTTCCGGGCTATTTTTGACAATGTTTAGTGGGTTAAAATCATCTTCAAAGTCAGCTGTTTACGTTTTTCAATTTTCTGTTTCGCGTTTTTTGGCCTCTGATTATTTGTTTTTCAATTTACAATGATTGAGAAAGTAATTAATCCATCTGTAACAATGGAGAATGATGTTAATTTCGGATGGAAGTTATCTGTCATTCCTTTGAATGGTATAAATTATATATCATGGTCAAGAGTTGTCTCTTGATGGAAAGAAAAAGTTGGGTTTCATCAATGTCACTTTTTCCTATCCAGATTCTACAAATCCAACATATGAAGGATGGATATCGAATGATCAACTTGTTCGTTCTTGGCTTCTAAATTCAATGGAAGTGCATATTGTTAAAATCTTCACTTTTTTCAGACTCGGCGGAAGAGTTGTTGAAATCTGTTGAGGAACTTTATGGAAACTAAAATAATGCCGCTAGAATATTTGAATTGAAACGGGAAATTATTGCTGCTGAGCAAGGAGATAAGCCATTCATCGAACACATTGGTAATCTAAAGAAGATGTGGGATGAATTGAGTATGTATCGTTCACATACGACCGATGCAAAAATCTTACTAAAAAAGGCTGAAGAAGATAAGATATTTTCTTTGTTGAGTAGTTTGAGACCAGAGTATGAGAATCTTTAGAATTATATCCTTATGAGTCCTATAGTTCCATCATTTTCGAGTGTGTGTGCAACTATGCAATGAGAAGAAACTCGAAAAAAGGCAATGAATTCAGAATTAAAGAATATAGCCGAGTCTTCTGCTCTTACCGTTAAAAGAGATGAAAAATAGAGAAAATTTCAGAACAAGAAAAGACGAGAAGCTCCCAAATGTGACCACTGTCAAAAGCTAGGACACTTTAAGGATCATTGTTGGAAACTTCATCCTCATCTTAAGCCATCCACTATGAAAGGAGAAAACAGGGAAGGTGCTGCTGTTGCTAATACTACCATTTCAATAAATCAATTGGCCCAAATTCTACAACAACTCGGTCATCCTGGTCCTTCTACTCCAAAAGATTCGACTCCTTCTAGCACTCACGTCTCCGGTAACCTTGAAGCTTATTTCTCTTCGTGTACATCTAAACATTTGAATACTTGGATTATTGATTCGGGTGCTATAGATCATATGGCAAATGATGTAGCATCTTTGAGAGATTTCTCAAAAAATTTATTTAAACATGTTCTTTTAGTTGCTAATGGTACATCAGTTCTTGTTTGTGGATCTGGAAAGTTTAATTTTTTCCTGGTCTTCCTAGTTCGGATGCACTGGTGATTCCTTCATTTCCAACTCAACTTCTTTCCATTGGAAAAGTAACTAACTCTTTAAATTGCAATGTTATCTTTTCTCCTAATGATGTTATATTTCAGGATCGAACTTTGGAGAAGAAGATTGGTGAAGGTGTATACTCACATGGACTTTATCTGTTGAAACCATTCAGTGCCACTTCTCTTAATAGTGCTATGCTAGAAAATTATATTGTGCATCAAAGATTTGGACATCCTTCTAGTCATGTTTTATTTTTATTTTTTGTTTTCATCTATGTCTTTTGGAACACATGTTTGTGACATTTGTCAGTTTTCCAAACAAGTTCGTCTACCATTTAATAATTCGTCATCTATGTCTGTTAAACCTTTTGGGTTAATTCATTTTGATTTATGGGGCTCATATCGAATTGATTCATATGATGGTTTTAAATATTTTGTGTTGTTTATTGATGATTATTTTCGTGCTACTTGGATTTATTTATTGAAATTTAAGAATGAAGTCTACTCTGTTTTTAAGGATTTTTATAGCATGGTGGCCACTCAATTTGATAGTAAAATCAAAGTTTTCCGTTCGGACAATGGAACTGAATTTGCAAAGGGTTCCGTTCCTGCCTTCCTTCGCGATAAGGGCATTATTCATCAGACTAGTTCTATTAATACACCCCAACAAAATGAAATGGTTGAAAGAAAAAATGGACATATTCTGGAGAGTACGAGAGCTCTCATGCTTCAAATGAATATTCACTTGATAAATAGGCTCCCAAGTCGTGTTATCCATTTTCAGTCACCATTGGAAGTCTTAAAAGGGAAAAAACCTAACGTGTCTCACCTCTGAGTATTTGGTTGTGTTTGTTATGTGCACCACCAGTCTTTGCATCGCAATAAACTTGATTCTCGTTCCATTCAATACATCTTTTTTGGATATTCTTCGACATAAAAAAGGATATGTATGCTGTAACGCCCCGAACTCTTTTTCATTATTATTGTTATTTTTAAATAAAAATGAGCTCGAGGTGCTACCAAAGCTCTTTTTTTTTTTTTTTTTTTTTTTTTTTTTTTAATTTAAGTGGAAACATAACTTTTTATTTTAGTGATCAAAATGTGGTCGACAATTCAATAACGACAAAATAATGATTTAAAATAAGATCTTGAAATACCCCATCTCAAACTGTAAATTAAAATTCAACATAAAGTGTCGAATGCTCGTACTCTAAGAAAAATATTAAATATCATGCATAAAAATTAAAATAATGATATTCTTTCAAATAGAATTTGACGATTATTTTTCTAGAAACTTTACTTGATGATCCCATAAGCATCACCAGTCAATCTTCTACATGACCCGTTCTAATATGAAAAGTATTGTAAGAGTGAATATTTTGAAAATACTCAGTAAAAATACGTGCATATTCTTATAACATGATATAAACACAATATGACATAAAATACCGACATGTCTTAAATTTAGAGCAAACTGGTCACGATTCTAACAGCTCAAGGAATTTCTTAAGAATCCCCATATCCCGTAGGATTTAATCATATTGACCCAAAGGTTCATCTTTAGGATTTAACTTTTTTTCTTTGACCTGTCGGTCGATCCCAAAGAATTTAACATATAATTTGACCCGAAAGCCTTATAGTATTTCATGCCAAATTTAGATAAATATCAAGGATAAGAATTTATCACTTGCACCATGTATTCTTACCTCCAAAGAAATTTCTGAATTATAGCTTTGCAAAATAAAATGATACTCCTTTTTCAGAATACGTGTGTCAGTGCGTGTAAACGTGAGAATGGTAGTTTTTGTGCGGTAAAATGAGAATTTTTTTCTTTCATATGATATATAAAGGTAATCACTTGTATTCTTATCTATTGCTGAAACGTCAAAAGTCAAGTTTGAATATTCAACTTATTAGTTAATATAATATTTATTTTCATCAGCCACGTCTCATCACTCTGACGGTTGGTCGTCAAATTCAAAAAAAAATTTATTAATTGTTCATTATCTAAATTAAATGAATGATTTATGTTTAATGTATATATATTAAATTATAAAACCATTTCAAATTCCGAAGTGCATGTACTAAAGTGAGGATATTTAGGTTTAGTTAAACATACAAATTTCCCTAACAATCATATATCACATATTTCTATATATATATATATATATATATATA
>NC_036247.1:13200595-13221758 GCF_002742605.1 Olea europaea var. sylvestris | reverse complement strand
TCGTAACTTTTATCTAGGGTCGATTATTTAAAGATTATAGAAAATTTATAAAATATATCAATATTATACTTGTTATGTAGCTGGTACTAAATAGAATAAATTGGGCTCAAGAAAAATTGGTTTTAAACAAGGTATATCCGATTAATTCTAGTAAAAAGAAAAGTGTTATATTTCAATATATATATATATATATATATTGAAATATAACACTTTTCTTTTTACTAGAATTAATCGGATATACCTTGTTTAAAATCAATTTTTCTTGAGCCCAATTTATTCTATTTAGTACCAGCTACATAACAAGTATAATATTGATATATTTTATAAATTTTCTATAATCTTTAAATTATTGACCCTAGATAAAAGTTACGATAAATTTATATAACTAAGACAATAAATCATTTTTTTTTTTTTTTGCGACTAGATGGATTAACTTATCATATTAACCTTTAGACCTTAATGTGACAAAAATGCTAAATATGGGCTATCTCTTTCGTAAAACGATCAATATTGATTTTTCTTCATATGAAAATATAATTAAAAGTTGGAACGTCACATATGCCATGATCCTCAATCTCAGAAGATATTTGTATCACGGGATGTGCGATTTTCTAAGAATGAACCTTATTTTACAGCACAAAGTTTGAACAAGAATTTACCTCAGAAGAAGAGTTTGAACGATATGCTTCCACTTTCCACTATATGGACATCTTCTTTCAACGTTGCAAGCCCTAATCGAAGTGAAACTATGGTATAGAATGGATATATAGAAAGAATTGAACAAGATGGAAATAGTAGGGGTACCGGATGTTCTTTGTCACCAGAACATGTACTAGATGCTCCAGAAGCAGTTCCTAGAAGGTTAAATAGAATATCCAAGGCTCCAAAAAAATTAAAGGACTTTGTTACTTACGAAGCCGTAAATCATCCTATACAGGCTCATCTATCATACTCAAATATTTTTGCATCTCATTCAGCATTTCTAACTTCACTTGCTTCAACTCAAGAGCTGAATAACTTTGGACAAGAAAATTCTAATCCTATATGGAAACAAGCGATGCAAGAAGAGTTACAAGCTCTTGATGATAACAACACTTGGTCAATTGTAAAACTCCTTCCAGGAAAGAAGGCAGTAGGATGTCGTTGGGTTTATAAAACGAAGTTTCGAAGTGATGAATCTATTGAACGACATAGAGGACGTCTTGTTGCCAAGGGTTTTACTCAAATTTATAGAGTTAATTACAATGAGACTTTTGCTCCAGTAGCCAAAATGAACACGTTTCATGTTCTTTTATATCTAGCCGTCAATCATGATTGGAAATTGTTTTACATGGATGTAAAGAATGCATTTCTACATGGTGATTTTGAAGAAGAAGTTTACATGAGTATACCTCCAGGTCATCCATTGGAGAGTCGTAGTGATCTCACATGCACATTAAGAAAATTCATATATGGTCTTAAACAATCACCTCGTGCATGGTACGCCAAACTCAGTCACGTTCTTATCAAGAATGGTTTAAAGATAAGTAATGCTGATTCTTCCTTATTCGTGAAAAGAGGTATGAGTAGTACTATTATTGTTTAAATTTATGTTGATGATATAGTTATTACTGGTGATGACCTTGTTGAAATATCAAGGCTCAAAAATATTCTTCATACTCAATTTTCTATTAAAGATTTGGGAATTTTGAAATACTTTCTCGGACTAAAGATTGCATATTCAAAGAAGGGCATATTTCTCAATCAAAGAAAATATGTGTTGGATTTGTTACAAGATACTGGTAAATTAGGCGTCAAGTCAGCTCAAACGCCTATAGAGTGTAATTTAAAATTACCACTTGATGGTGACCGGATATCTGATGTGGGTCAATTTTAAAGATTGGTGGGCAGATTGATTTATCTCACAATTATTGGGCCCGATATCTCATATGTTGTCAGCCTGATTAGTCGTTTTATGCACTCTCCATGAGTTGCACATATGATGCTGTTAATCGAATTTTGCATTATCGTAAGGGGTCACCTGGAAGAGGTATATGGATGCATAAGAATGGTCATTCGCTTATTATTGCATACACAGATGCAGATTGGACTGGCAGTACTATTGACATACGATCTACAACACGGTATTACACTTTTGTTGAAGGAAATTTGGTGACATGGAAGAGAAAAAAAATGAATATTGTTGCACGCTCTAGTGTTGAAGCTGAGTATCGGGCAATGGCATCTACTACAGGTGAAATTATTTGGCTTCGATCTTTGCTAAAAGATTTGGAATTTGGCTCGTCACAACCCACACAGATGTATTGCGACAATCAATCTGCTAATCATATTGCTTCAAATCTAGTTTTCCATGAACGGACAAAACACATTGAAGTTGATTGTCATTTTATACGAGAACAAGTCCAAGCCAAGGTTATTTGCACTCCCTTCGTTCGTAGTAGTGAACAATTAGTTGACATTTTCACCAAAGGCTTGTCCATTACCACATTTCAAGAGATATTGTCTGAGTTGGGTTCTATCGATATTTTCGCACCAACTTGAGCGGGAGTGTTGGAGAAGAGAGATATTTGATAATATTTGAAGGATTTGCTAATATTGGAGAATATTATGACGCAATCACGTTTTGGAAGATTTCCATAATTTGTTATTCTCTTTCCTTGATTGCTTCATCATTATTAAGGCAACATTGATGTAATGTGACTATATATGTTTCATTATAAGCTCCAAACATAAATGAATTTATACAATCTCTCTCTTCTCCCATGGATATAGGTTGCTACACTGGTGCCGAACCACGTAATTCTTTGTATTCTTTTTTAGTTTATTGAATTCTTCAAATAATCACTTATAAGTTAAAAAAAAAATTCATTTACATAGAAAAGTTACATACAAGTACGAAATTCACTTATAATTAAAAATATATGTACAAGTAAAAAATATCTATAAGTATAAAAATTTACTTATAAGTAAAAATTTAGGTACATGTAAATTAGAATTAAAAAAGAAAAAAATTCACATAGTAAGTTAAAACTATTGTCATAATATTATATTTTTCATTATTTATTAGGGTTCTAATACGGTACGTTTGAATATTACCCTTTAATCAACCTTAATACTATCTCCTAAATCCTAATCTTGTCATGTATAATCTTATCTTTCTTAGAGCATGCTAGATAGAAATTTTAATCCAGTTAACATCATTTTTTTGACTATTACTTCACTATTTCAATCGTCATTTTCGAATTCTTCTCTCACAAGTAGGACCCACTTTATCTTTACCGGTCAAAAAATCAATTAACAAAATTCATACCAAACAAGCACTTAATTGTATTCCCCTTCATCCAATAAACGTACCCATACGGTGTCCATGTTCTATATGAATAAAGGAAACCTTCCAATAACTAGAATCCTAATCCCATATAATTTGTTGACAACTTTTATCTCATTCGATCGTTAATCAATTCATTGTCTCTCTAATTGATTAGTTGGTGTACAACCATAGATTCACGATATTGTACAGAAACACAACCAGTACTGGTGCATATGAATATTCTCGTGGAATTCTGTTAGGCAATTTGTTGTCAAACAACCGCCCGGGTTATGATGTAATCCTGATTTTGTTATCAATTGGCCTTGGCCATATGATTGATTAGTATATCGACACAATTATCGAGACAACCCAATCCACATTCGTATGGACCGTTCGAAGCAACCTGTTGTTAATAGTGTTGCTCACGGTTCGTCCCATTTCCTTGGAAGGCTATGTTATTAATTTGAAGCCCATTATTTTTTGAGTCGAGCCTTGTTTGGTCCACTAATTAACCCTAACATAACTTACCTTGTTTGGATATTTACTTGGCTTATATTCTTGTCTTTCTATCACCTCCATAGTTGAATGCTCAATCTCTCTCTGTGAGACTCACCTCTCGGTTTTTTTCATCTCTTTTCTGTGACCTTTGTGGTTAATAGCTAGTGGGCATATTATTGGACTTCATCTTCCCAACCTATAGCAACCGGAAGTGAGGCGCCCTTGGTGGTGGTTTTGGAGTTGTCTCAATACATTGGTGTCGCGATTTCTTGGTGAAACTGAGCCCGGTTTACCTTGGTGTTGGCCGGAATTTGGCACTACAAATTCCATTCTAAATCCGTTAAGAGGTGTATAATTTTTGGAGATGATGGACCACGTACCTCGACGTCATAGAACGGAATCAGATGAACAAAAAGATGTATCAAGATCTATTATTGTTGATTTTGCATTGGCGTATGACGAGGTAGAAAAACTTCTGTTGGATGAACTCTCAAATTGTGGAATATGCTAGGAAATCACTAATCAGAGAAGGGCTTGCTGATAGATAGGACGGGATTTGAGAAATCAGCATTAGTTATACATATAACGAAGTCTGAACTTTGCATTGTGAGTGAAAATGTTTTACAGTTGGGTGAAACTCAAACTAGTGCTGGTGTAAATATGGTGCCTACGTGCATGGAGGCAATCTTATCGCTATCGAAGAAGAAGATGGACTACAAGAGCGAAGGTGGCGAGGTTGAGAGTTGTATGATATGCGTGGAGGATGTCCCGACTGGATTGGCAGTCTCAACCCTGCCATGCTCCCAAGTTTTTCACACCAATTGCATTTCAGAATGGTTAAAGAGAAGGCATTATTGTCCAATATATCAATTGAACCTAGATGTAGTTATTTACCTATGTCACTCGTGGTTGGTGAACTACTTGAGCCTAATGTTCAGGTCAATGACACAGACGGCCCCTAGTTTAGGAATAAAAATGGTGTATTGGAGGTTGCTCCTTCTCTCTATTGATTAAATTCTTCTTAGCTCTAATGTATAGTTTATGAGGTAACAATACATGTTCCCCTCGTTAAATTCCAAATATTATTACCACATGTACCGGTACTTGTCTTTAAGATATTAGGCTTGATTTTCATTGAATACTTGAACGAGTACATTGTGTCCATTATATAGTAGAATCTTGTTATTGTGTACATAGTTTGAATTTGAATATAACACTAGCTATCCTACTATTAATAGAATCTTATTCTTGTGTACCGAGTTAGAATTTAAATATAACATCAGTTTTAAAATCTTGTGGTAAGGGCCCCCCCCCCCCCCCCCCCACCTTGGCATGATGGTTTTTGCTAAAAAAAAGGAGGCATGTTACAGTTCTCTCTTAAAATTTACTGAAAACAAAATGAAGTGAAGAGAAGTATACTACTGCTATATACGATCTATATTGACCTAAGAAAAAATATAGAAGTCATATTTTGAAATTCAAAATCAAATAATATTTATCTAACACATAAATAAAGTTAGGACTATAAATTTAAATTCAAGATTTGTTTTAAATTAATTATAAACACGACAAACTGACAATCTACTTTTGTTTTAGTTAGCTTGGTTCCTTGAAAAAATAAAAAGTCTATTTATCTGCACTATAAATCTTAATTCTGGTTAATAGTAAAAAAAAAATAAAAGCATTAATGAGATACTATTTATACAAAATATTCATATGTTCTTGTAAAAATCTTGCAGTTTCCATAAATATAAACATACCATAAAATTTCCTAAAGGTGTTATTGTTTCCACAAACCGGAATTCCTAATCTCCTATGGATTAAGCCGCTTTTGGTGGGGATTAAAATCAGTTATTTACTAAATTTTGATAAAAGTTGAAGAAATGATTTTTTTCGAAAAGTTGTGAGTCTTATAAAATATGTTATTAAAATTAGTTATTGACTGTGATTTAAATTAAAATTTTAATTTTAATTTTTACCAAACAAGGGTTAAACTTCAATTAAAAATGCAGAGTAATACTATTCATAGTCGTTCACTGCGGTAATCGCCCTACGTGGCATCCTACATGATAGTTTGTAATTTGATATATTAATGTGATAGTTTTTTCTTACCTTATATATCAAATCATTAACCGTAATATGTATGGAAGTATTCAAATGCAATATTTTCATAAATAGGTAGTACCTTTTTCTCGTTCATATGGAAGTATTCAAATGCAATATTTTCTTTAAAAAAAATAAAAAATAAAAAAAAAACCTCGGAAGAATGACCTAAGAGAATCAGAACTGTAAAGTAAAACTTGCTGATACATTTAATTACCACGCACGACTAGGTTTTCATTAAATTTCTTGGACGAGCAATTTTCCATATTTAATGTTATTGAGTCGATTTGGATATAAGAATGAAGTCTTCTTTTATTACTTGTAGATGTCTGAATTTATGTCATTGGTGCTTGATACGGGTATAAATTATTTCCACGGCAGAGTCCAGTATTCAAGTTAGCATTAAAGAAACATATATACATATGCTTAATTTAATCAACACATACATAGAAATAGTTGTAGGCTTGTAGCTAAATTCTACGTATTAAACAGACTTTTAAGAAATAAAGAAAGTAAGATTTTTTTTTACCTTTTTCACGAAGCATTAATTTGATGGCCGAACTAAGCAGACTGTGTTCTCAAGACATTTCCAAGATGCCTCCACAGAAAAGAAAATTGTGCACATATCAAGTGAAACTGGGAGTTCCCGCAAACACTTCAGAAGGCTAAATGGCTGCATTTTGTCCAGCAGCCAAGGATCCCCCATGAAGCGGTCAGGGGAACTCTAGGGTACACCTGATGTTAAGCTATTGCCTTCCACGGTTCCACCAGTGATATTTATAATGCACTCAGACCAGTGGAGGTCTCTTTGCACTTCGTCGGTTCATAGGTGTACAATAGGGTTCGTAAAACCATCCAGGACATTAGGATAGCAGGTAAGGATTCGATATCAAATTAGGTCAAGAAATGATAATAGAGACAAAAGCCCTCAGGCGATGAACCTGGACGGGAATGTGGATAATATTGAAAAATGAGAATCTTGATAAATACTGTGTGGTCATCCCATATCATCTCCATTATTGGAAACAGCTTTCTCCCGGATGGTAAGATTTCTGATATTCGTCGAAAAGCCAGCATTGAATCATTGACCATCACTTAATCTGGATTATGAGTTTGAGCTCGACCAACAGTTCAACCCATCGTCCAATAATCACCGAACTAAGTTACTAATTAAGCTATAAAGGCGACTAATTATGATTATATTTCCTGTTCCCCTTCCATAAATGGCTGCATCTGCTTGTCTTGTATCTAGTTGCATGTAAACATATCTTAAATTAGTGCTTTATTGATTTATATTATATTTTGATGTCATTGTTACTCTAATTAATTTTCAAATTAATTGTTGAAGTGTAATTCCTGTCTATTAACCAGTCAACATACACTTCATTATCCAATTATAAGATCATAAGTAAGGGAGCATTTGCTACGAATAAATGATCCTTTGTTAACCAAAGGATATGTAACCATCGACTTGCTAGGAATTATGCTTCATTTCTAATGTGACACAAAATACAGACCAGGTTCAAGATAGAAAAGAATTGTAGTATTTCTCAGTATTTATCCTATTCTGAATGCACTTTTCAACTTTTAGCATCAAGTTTTATTTTCTTGATATTTATTTGACTCTTTACACCGATTACTTGTTACAATATAATGACTATGATGTGATTCGGTTTATAGTTCTAACGATAATTATTTTTAAAATTCGAAACCAACATAATATGATGTGTTTTCCATGAAACCGGAGATCATTAGTTGATAAAAAAAACCTCATATCTATTGATGAAAACTATATATCCATGTCGATGTTCAACTTGTGTTGACCGAACTAAGGTTTGTCCTTATAGCTTCAAATCTGCCTTGTGATAATAAAACCATGACCTTTTAGTAAATTATGTACACAATTTCACTTGACTATTTCAAGGGACAAAGGGAGATAGAATAACTCATTTCTTAAATAATTTACTTGGCGAATTAAAATTGTAATTGAAATTTTGTTGGTTAAATATACATGCTATATAATTTTTGAGTCTATGAACCTAATTTAGAACGCAGGTTAAATGACAAAATAAAGGGAAGGTACAGGAAAAGTGAGAATAGCCTCCACATGCATCTTTTCGCCCACCACTTTTTCAGCTCTCTTTTAATGGAGAATCCACACTCCAAACATGTGATTTCTTCATTTATCCCACAGTTGCGACTAGGTTCGGGGGCTACTACGTACTTTCGTCTTCGAGTTTTCTTCCTCCATAAATAGTGACCAAAACTCAGTTCTTACGACATATACAAAGCTCGATCTATATATATACCCACAAACACATTATCATTTGATATTATATATTATATTATGAAGTGAAAGAAATATATATCTGAGTTTGTACAATGCATCAGGTTTCACCTTGAGTTCCCTTCAATCACTTCATTGCAATTGTTCTTTTTGAAGAACAATACCTAGTACTGAAGTGTTTGGGGGAACTCGTGATGTTACTTGATATGAACTAGAGAAATTATTGGAATTTATGATAGAAAATCACCGTATTTTTAAGTATTGCTACGTGCTATAGTTTGTTGAACGATTTGATTCTCATGGTAATTTCCCCTTTTATTTACATTGTTAAGTATGTGTTCTTATTTTCTAAAAAATTTCTAATAATTTTGTTTTTATATTCAGACGAGATCAAACATTTACTCTAGCCACGGTAAGCTTTAGCATTTCTTCTCTTTAGTGTACCTTATGGGTTTCAAAATAGTAGAATATTAATAACTAGTACACATTTCGTAAAGTCCACTATTATTTCTTTAAAATGTTACTAATGATTTTAAACGAATAGAGCTTAATGTCAATGTTATGTCTTGGTTTCTTCATAGGTTAAACATGAGTGTTCGGCACAGAGTGATGAACCTGGCTGAACACTTGAAATAGGACATTCAACCCAGTATGGAAGCTCTACAAAGGCTAATGATAAATTGGAGGTCGAAGAAATAGAGAATTTGTGTTATAAAATATAAATTAGATCAACCAAGAAACTTTAAAAAATCATTACTCACGAAGGTTGGTTTTCATCTCACAACCCTAGCTAGCTGAACACTGTCTGTGCTAAAAATTTAGGGATTGAACAGTGATGAAGTGCACCAGTCGGGAACTTATTCTCTTACTGTCTTTGTATTTACCCATAAATCATCTCGCTCCAAATATGAAAATATAAACCTCAAATTCTCTCACATTATTAATATCTAAGCAACTTGATTATCGGATTAACATTGGTCAACTATGTCGAGAATAATTAACTGCAAAAACCCAAAACTATGTTCAAACACGTACAGAGAGAAAATCATGTGAGAGAGATCTTCAGGAAGCCGGATGTGTGTGCGTGAGAGCCAATTCATACACGCAGAGAGAGAATGCAATTCCGGCAGCAATGCTAAAGAGAGAAATTTGTAGGGAGGGAAAGAAAAATTAGAGCCGTGCAATAATGCGTTCTAACTTTGTATTGCGTGAGACTAAAAGAGCGTTTGAAGTTTGTATATTCCTGCTTTGAATAATGAATTGATTTTTCCTTTCTTGTGATTATCAATGATTTATCAAACCACATTTAATTCTTTTTTTTTTTTTTGGGTAATACTACATATACATCAGGTTGTTCATAACGTTGTCCAACCTCCTCACATGGAGGGGTATTCATTTCAATTAAAATATAATTTATTTGAAGTAGGTCTCCCTCCATATGAGAGAAGTGGACAACGTTATGGACATGACATTATGTACAAGTAGCATATTCCATTTTTCTTTTGCTCATTTTGTGTTTTCGCTGCGCATGAAGGGTATTAATTTTCCCCAACAAATATTCCTATTGAGTATGATTGAACTTAGTAACCAAGGTGAGTTTGCTTCTTTGACCAAAAGATCCTGACTGAATTTAGACGTCAACATAAACAATGTAAACACGTTTTCTCTCCTATGAAGTTTTTAGTTTAAAATCCAAACTAACATTTGAAAAATAAGCATAAATATTCCATATTGGGTTAGAATTTTAGAGAGAAAAGTTGGTTCAAAATGTCGTTATCTTTATAAAATAAAAGTATAAAAATTGTGAAGATATAATCTTAGCTCTTCAAGAAATTACAGGTTCGATTAATATGCTATCCCTTGCACCTCCATATTTCAATAAAATATATTGCACATAGAAGTAAAGAAAGAGCTGTCAATCAGTCATGTATGTGTTAGAGAGAGAAACTCTCAACTTTAATGAGAGAAATACTCACTAAAGTTGTCCCTTGTTTTCGTGAGCTCACTGAAATTGTTCGATTTGCCTCCAATACTTGGTAATGCCAAATTTAGCATTATAGATTTTGTTAAAATCTGCCCAGATCCAAGATTTAACTTTGAAGAATCTCGAGTTTCTTGAAGGTTTAAAGACTGGCCAAAATGGTGTTGCAATGGTCTGCCAAAAAGACGTTGCAATGGCCTTGAAAGTTTCAAGTTTTTCAGCTACTCTTGGAAGATTTGAAAAGGTCAGCAGGTCATATGCATTTTTCACTACAACATTTTCTACTTTTTATAACATTTAATCATAGCATTCTTTTTAAAAATACTATTAATTAAATAAATATTATACTTTATTGAATATAATAGCGTTCAGCCTGCTTATAATTAACTGTCTGTCCAATTTTTCACATGCACTCCCATCTCCCATCACTTTAACCCTTTCTTTTCCTTTATCTTTCTCTGCCACCGCATCAAATCCATTGCCTCTCGCCGATAAAACTCTCTAATTTCATCAAATTTTGGGCATTTTTCTAAACGCTTGCTCAAAGTTAAGTGGATTTGAGTCCTACAAGTCATCTTCAAGGTTTGCCCAATTTCTTACTATTCCTGCGATTGTCATTTCCTTCATCCTTGGCAAACAAAATCCTAATTGTGGGAATAGGTTTTCATTCACCGTGAAGATTGCAGGAAGAGTGAACAGGTTGCTCACCTCGTGCCGACAGATTGCAGAAGGGTTTTGAATCTTTTCTGTAAGCGGCCGATTTCTTATTGTGCAGTGATTTAATTGTGAAATAGGAATTTTGGATTGTATGTATATTTTTTTTTTTAAAGAAAGAAAATTTCTTTTATTGCTTAGTTGTTCTCACTTCTCCAATTGGGTTTAATTTCTTTATAAGTTTTGCATTTGTGTGTAGCGTCCATTTAATTTCTGATTTTGAGTCCAACCTTTGTTTCCCCCCCAACTTTCTAGGAGTTTTCACTTAAAAGTGTGTAGCGTGCATTCCTTGATTTTCCTCTTCGTGATGTGGGTCAGCATCCAATCTCAATTATGTAACTCAATTTCTTTATGTATTGCGCGAGTGTGCAATTAGGTTCTGCTAATATTTGAGAGAATGGTTATTGGTGTGGGATTTGATTGCGACCCAATGATTTTTCACAGCAGATGAAAAAGGAATATGGATTATGGTGAGTCAAACTTCTGGGAAAAAAAACTTTTCCATCTTTTTGAGTATGTATAACTTGATATAAATTTATAAGCAGAAATAAGCATTCATATGTATGCATGCTAAAAATCATCTAACATCTTTGGTTGATTATTTGTATGTAACAAGTTTATTTAAGTTATTATCATGTCCCTTACTTAATCTCTAACAACAGGCACAGAACTTGAAGCTCATTCCATTATGTAGCAGATTATGTCTTCTATTGGTACGTATCATACTTTCCCGTTTTGTTCATATTAAGGATGATCAAGTAGCTTATCTGAAGAATCTTATATTATGTATTTTTGAGTTTGGTATCTATGGTACTATGCAATTTTTGTTACTCCCTCAACACTCTTCTGTGTTTTCATTCACAGTTCAAGAAAGAAGGGTACCAGTCTCACGTATTAAGCTGTTTGTCTGCATAAGAAAATATTGAAATTAATTGGTCCTATTTGGTTTTGTCATCTTCAAGAATTTCTTTAAGATTCCTTGATGAGAGAAAATGGCAACTTCGAATTCAAGATATAGTTCACAGGTGCTTTGCCTGCTTCTCTTCTTCAATTTCACGGGTTGCAAACTAAATGAAAAATCGTTAATCAGGACCAGAGAGTACGATATTGAACTTAAACAAAATTCATTGGCTGATGCTTATAAAGTGTTTGATTATGCAGTTGAGAGCAAGTGCTTGACTGATGTTACTACATACACGATATTTAGAGAGCACTTCAGTGGTTGAGTAAAGCTAGAGAACAAGGTATTGTTGTTTCGTTTGAATATCCAGTACTACTTTTTTTCGAATGTTTTGAACTCCATAGCCTTATTCATTCATTTACAGTTCATGTATGCCAGTAAATGTATTTGGTATTCTTGTTCGAATGCGCTCCTCATTTTGGGAAAATTGGATTCAATATTAACTAGTTGTGATCTCATAAGGTTAGCAATTAATTAGAGACTTCTTCCCATGCTCATGAATCTCATAAGGATTGCTATTAATTCTAAATAATTATATGAAAAAGGTTGAGATGTTTTCTTAACAATGGTGAGAGATCCCCTTTCAACTGCTAATTGATGGAGAATCTCATGACTTTATGGCTTACTAAGATTTATAAAGCCATGTGTTATGAAAACTAATTTTACCCATTTGAATGGGAGCAGAGTATATGCTATTGGCAAGTCATGTAAAGCTTCACATTCTTTAGTTGCCTCTTAAGCTTTTTTTCTTCCTCTTATAATGGTTGTTCCTTTGAATAGTTATGTCCAGTAAGAGAAATAGAAGTTATACTACGAACAATGTAAAGCGAAAAAATTTAGTCTCGTGTTCTAATGTTTTTATTTCTCTGGCTAAGATTTCTAGAGTTTCTCTACATGGAGACCAATGTGGAAATGCAGATTGCATTGATATTGGCAGTCAACCAAAGGATTTGAGCATTGCCATTCTTTCCCCTGATCTTGCCTTGGTGTCAATTGAAACTGGAGATGTCCTCCTGCGCGGTGCAAATGTCTTGTCTACCACTAATCTTGGATTCGTTGTAACAGCATGTACCATTGCGCCTGATGGAACAGGGGCAATTGTGGGCAGTCAAGATGGGAAGTTGCATGTATATTCCATCACAGGTGATATTCTGAGAGGCAGTACTTAAAAAAATCGGGTGGCAATCACTGTCATTCGCTACTCTCCAGATGTTTCCATGTTTCCACGTTTGCATTAGCAGATGCTAATCAAGAAGCTGTTGTCTGGGACCGTACTTCCCATGAGGTATCGAATAGTCATCCCTACTATTCGTTGACTTTTTTTGCCATGTATTACTTATTATAAAGAAAGTCACTTGTTAATATTGTCTGATGTCTTGGCAGTATTACTTCCCGTGAGGTATCGAATATATAGTCATCCCTATTATTGAATGATTTCCAGGCTCCTCCATTGCAAAAGATGGTTTGACGGATGTCTTCTCCAAACTTGTTGCAAGAGTTCAAGAAATATTGTCTTTTCAAGTATTGCAATTAATATTTGATATGAAGACGAAACATAATTAGATTTCTCTATTGAATAGCCGCACTTGTGTATTTCTGCAAGACAATATTGATGAATGTGTTGGAATTTATTATTGGTCGCGTTATTGTTGTTCATGTTTTTAGTATTGAATATTTACATTTGATAATCAAAGAATTAGGAATGCTATGTAATATGTATATATTACAATCAAAAAATGCTATTAAAAATAATAAATTATATTCAAAAATGCTATAAATATTAAAAATTATGATGAAAAAGAATGTTATAGAAGACATAACATGACGATTAAAAAATGCTATTAAAGCTAAAATTATGACAACAAAATGCTATCGAATTAAAAAAGAATGCTATAAATATTAAAACCATGACAATAATAAAATGCTATGTAAAAGTTTTTATAACACTTTATGATAGCATTTTTAAAATGTTATAATAAAGGTATGATTTTTAATAACACCACCTACGATAACATTTGAAAAAATGCTATAAAACATGATAGATAGCATTTTTCGAAAGCTATAGAAGATTTGATATGTTGTAGTGGTTCTTCTAATTTTTGCAACGTTGTGCCCAGTTTCTTGGTGCATCTCTTTGGTAAGGATTGATTCCAGCTTCAATACTTGGCGCTGCATCGAATTTGTCACAAGTCCAGGTGTGTTCGGCCAGTTATGTGTACTGTTTAGTGCGTTTTCTAGTCAGTTGTTAGGCAGATTCTAGATTGTTTCTTCTGACTCCAAGGAGGTTGGTTCTATTCATACAGTTTTTGCTTGAAGGTCATAAGTTAGTGGTAAATTAAAACTGGACAGCAGGTTTGATCTATCATTGGAATTTCAGTTTCTTGTTAGGCTGTTTTTTTACTCAATTGGGCAACAAAATCAAAATTTTGAATTTTCTCAAACTGCCCTTGCAGTAACTCAACAATGTTGACTGCTTTTGCAGTATTTTAATACCCGAAATGGTAAAAATTTCAAAATTTTTGTACTTTGTTTGGCCTTAATTCAAAAAATATTTCCCTAATTATTTTTTGAACCATAGCCTATTTCCTGCATGTTTATCACTTTTTTCAGGCATTGTTACATACAGCTCCTACTCCTACTATGGGGAGATCACGTTATTTTGTTATATTTATTGATGACTACTCTCGTACACATGGCTTTATCTTATGCAAAACCGATCTAAACTTCCACAAATTTATATTGAATTTCAAAAAATGATTCAAACTCAATTTTCTCGTTCAATTAAAATTTTTCGATCTGATAATGCCAAGGAGTATAGAGAATCCTCTTTTCTTGTCACTTTAAAACAAAATGGCACGATTCCCCATCACTCTTGTCCTAGCACCTTTCAACAGAATGGGTGTGCTGAGCGCAAGCATCGCCATATCTTTCTTCTTCTATTCCAGAATCGTTTTGAGATGAAGCTGTTCTCACTGCGATTTACACAATCAATCGTATTCCTTCGCCTGTCACACACCATAAGTCGCCCTATGAGTTGCTCTATAGGAAAATTCCTGATTGTCACTCGCTTATGGTGTTCGGGGGTGTGTGTTTTGTTCTTCTTCAACCTCATGAACATAGAAAGTTACAACCTTGTTCTCGTTTGTGATGTTTTCTAGGATATGGTATTGAACATAAAAGTTGGTGTTGTGACCATATTGACCAGCCTCTTCGAGTTTCACATCATGTTACCTTTTGGGAGAATAAGTTGTTCAGTAGTACGGGCTCGTTTCCTCAACTTCGTAGTCATCTCCCTCTTTTTACAGATGTTTTTTGTGAGTTTGCTACTATACACTAATGACCTTAGTGAAGAAATTGTGAGTTCCAACAGCAGTCAACCGATTGGCACTACTACTGACTCTGGAATGCTATGATTTCTGGGTATGAAAGGAATGGGGAGAGTGATGCTGCTTTTGAAATATTCAATCAGATGATCGAGAACAAAGTTGAGCCAAAATTAGTTACTTCTAATTGCTTTTTGTCTGTTTGTAGTCATACTGGTCAAATTGAAAAAGGATGGCAGATTTTTGGATTGATGAATGAAGACTATAGTCCAAATCCAACTCCCGAACAAATCAATATCATGATTGATCTCCTTTGTCGGTCAGGCAGGCTGGACGAAGCTTGTGAATAACAAGGGATATCCGAAAGGTCTGCTTCTGTTTTGGCTTCTTTGCTTGGGGCTTGTAAGTATAATTCATATTCCAAGCTGGGAGAAGAAATGGCTAAGAGACTTTCAGAGTTGGAGCCTGAAAGTGCAATTCTCTTTGTTATTTTGTCCAACATAGACAAGGGAAGTGGAAGGATGTGGAAAAGATCAGAATCATAGCGAGGAAGAAAGGACCTGAGAAACTCCCTGGTTTTAGTTTGACATTAGTGACATAAAAAAATAGAAGACAAATTATTACTTGTCTATTCTTTTAACAACCGGAGACAGAAGCATTCAATTCATGGAAGTATTCAAATGCAATATTTTCTTTAATAATAATAATAATAACAACAATAATAATACTAACCTCGAAAGAATGACCTAGGAGAATCAGAATTGTAAAGTAAAACTGGTCGACACAGTTCATTACCATGTACGACTAGGTCTTCATTAAATTTCTTAGATGAGCAATTTTTCATATTTATTGTTATTGAGTCGATTTGGATTTAAGAATGAATTTTTTTTTATTTTTTTTAATTACTTATAGATGTCCGAATTTATGTCATTGGCGCTTGATTCAGGTGTAAAATATTTCCACGACAGTCCAATATTCAAGTACAAACATGTATACATATGAATCAACACATACATAAAAATAGTTGTAGCTAAATTGTAAGTATTAAACAGGCTTAAATAAAGGAAGATATATTTTTATTACCTTTTTCACGAAGCATTAATTTGATGGCCGAACTAAGCAAACTGTGTTGTCAAGACATTTCCAAGATGCCTCCACAGAAAAGAAAATTGTGCACATATCAAGTGAAACTGGGAGTTCCCCCAAACACTTCAGAAGGCTAAATGGCTGCATTTTGTCCAGCAGCCAAGGATCCCCCATGAAGCGGTCAGGGGAACTCTAGGGTACACCTGATGTTAAGCTATTGCCTTCCACGGTTCCACCAGTGATATTTATAATGCACTCAGACCAGTGGAGGTCTCTTTGCACTTCGTCGGTTCATAGGTGTACAATAGGGTTCGTAAAACCATCCAGGACATTAGGATAGCATGTAAGGATTCGATATCAAATTAGGTCAAGAAATGATAATAGAGACAAAAGCCCTCAGGCGATGAACCTGGACGGGAATGTGGATAATATTGAAAAATGAGAATCTTGATAAATACTGTGTGGTCATCCCATATCATCTCCATTATTGGAAACAGCTTTCTCCCGGATGGTAAGATTTCTGATATTCGTCGAAAAGCCAGCATTGAATCATTGACCATCACTTAATCTGGATTATGAGTTTGAGCTCGACCAACAGTTCAACCCATCGTCCAATAATCACCGAACTAAGTTACTAATTAAGCTATAAAGGCGACTAATTATGATTATATTTCCTGTTCCCCTTCCATAAATGGCTGCATCTGCTTGTCTTGTATCTAGTTGCATGTAAACATATCTTAAATTAGTGCTTTATTGATTTATATTATATTTTGATGTCATTGTTACTCTAATTAATTTTCAAATTAATTGTTGAAGTGTAATTCCTGTCTATTAACCAGTCAACATACACTTCATTATCCAATTATAAGATCATAAGTAAGGGAGCATTTGCTACGAATAAATGATCCTTTGTTAACCAAAGGATATGTAACCATCGACTTGCTAGGAATTATGCTTCATTTCTAATGTGACACAAAATACAGACCAGGTTCGAGATAGAAAAGAATTGTAGTATTTCTCAGTATTTATCCATATATTCTGAATGCACTTTTCAACTTTTAGCATCAAGTTTTATTTTCTTGATATTTATTTGACTCTTTACACCGATTACTTGTTACAATATAATGACTATGATGTGATTCGGTTTATAGTTCTAACGATAATTATTTTTAAAATTCGAAACCAACATAATATGATGTGTTTTCCATGAAACCGGAGATCATTAGTTGATAAAAAAAACCTCATATCTATTGATGAAAACTATATATCCATGTCGATGTTCAACTTGTGTTGACCGAACTAAGGTTTGTCCTTATAGCTTCAAATCTGCCTTGTGATAATAAAACCATGACCTTTTAGTAAATTATGTACACAATTTCACTTGACTATTTCAAGGGACAAAGGGAGATAGAATAACTCATTTCTTAAATAATTTACTTGGCGAATTAAAATTGTAATTGAAATTTTGTTGGTTAAATATACATGCTATATAATTTTTGAGTCTATGAACCTAATTTAGAACGCAGGTTAAATGACAAAATAAAGGGAAGGTACAGGAAAAGTGAGAATAGCCTCCACATGCATCTTTTCGCCCACCACTTTTTCAGCTCTCTTTTAATGGAGAATCCACACTCCAAACATGTGATTTCTTCATTTATCCCACAGTTGCGACTAGGTTCGGGGGCTACTACGTACTTTCGTCTTCGAGTTTTCTTCCTCCATAAATAGTGACCAAAACTCAGTTCTTACGACATATACTAAGCTCGATCTATATATATACCCACAAACACATTATCATTTGATATTATATATTATATTATGAAGTGAAAGAAATATATATCTGAGTTTGTACAATGCATCAGGTTTCACCTTGAGTTCCCTTCAATCACTTCATTGCAAGTGTTCTTTTTGAAGAACAATACCTAGTACTGAAGTGTTCGGGGGAACTCGTGATGTTACTTGATATGAACTAGAGAAATTATTGGAATTTATGATGGAAAATCACCGTATTTTTAAGTATTGCTACGTGCTATAGTTTGTTGAACGATTTGATTCTCATGGTAATTTCCCCTTTTATTTACATTGTTAAGTATGTGTTCTTATTTTCTAAAAAATTTCTAATAATTTTGTTTTTATATTCAGACGAGATCAAACATTTACTCTAGCCACGGTAAGCTTTAGCATTTCTTCTCTTTAGTGTACCTTATGGGTTTCAAAATAGTAGAATATTAATAACTAGTACACATTTCGTAAAGTCCACTATTATTTCTTTAAAATGTTACTAATGATTTTAAACGAATAGAGCTTAATGTCAATGTTATGTCTTGGTTTCTTCATAGGTTAAACATGAGTGTTCGGCACAGAGTGATGAACCTGGCTGAACACTTGAAATAGGACATTCAACCCAGTATGGAAGCTCTACAAAGGCTAATGATAAATTGGAGGTCGAAGAAATAGAGAATTTGTGTTATAAAATATAAATTAGATCAACCAAGAAACTTTAAAAAATCATTACTCACGAAGGTTGGTTTTCATCTCACAACCCTAGCTAGCTGAACACTGTCTGTGCTAAAAATTTAGGGATTGAACAGTGATGAAGTGCACCAGTCGGGAACTTATTCTCTTACTGTCTTTGTATTTACCCATAAATCATCTCGCTCCAAATATGAAAATATAATCCTCAAATTCTCTCACATTATTAATATCTAAGCAACTTGATTATCGGATTAACATTGGTCAACTATGTCGAGAATAATTAACTGCGAAAACCCAAAACTATGTTCAAACACGTACAGAGAGAAAATCATGTGAGAGAGATCTTCAGGAAGCCGGATGTGTGTGCGTGAGAGCCAATTCATACACGCAGAGAGAGAATGCAATTCCGGCAGCAATGCTAAAGAGAGAAATTTGTAGGGAGGGAAAGAAAAATTAGAGCCGTGCAATAATGCGTTCTAACTTTGTATTGCGTGAGACTAAAAGAGCGTTTGAAGTTTGTATATTCCTGCTTTGAATAATGAATTGATTTTTCCTTTCTTGTGATTATCAATGATTTATCAAACCACATTTAATTCATTTTTTTTTTTTGGGTAATACTTCATATACATCAGGTTGTTCATAACGTTGTCCAACCTCCTCACATGGAGGGGTATTCATTTCAATTAAAATATAATTTATTTGAAGTAGGTCTCCCTCCATATGAGAGAAGTGGACAACGTTATGGACATGACATTATGTACAAGTAGCATATTCCATTTTTCTTTTGCTCATTTTGTGTTTTCGCTGCGCATGAAGGGTATTAATTTTCCCCAACAAATATTCCTATTGAGTATGATTGAACTTAGTAACCAAGGTGAGTTTGCTTCTTTGACCAAAAGATCCTGACTGAATTTAGACGTCAACATAAACAATGTAAACACGTTTTCTCTCCTATGAAGTTTTTAGTTTAAAATCCAAACTAACATTTGAAAAATAAGCATAAATATTCCATATTGGGTTAGAATTTTAGAGAGAAAAGTTGGTTCAAAATGTCGTTATCTTTATAAAATAAAAGTATAAAAATTGTGAAGATATAATCTTAGCTCTTCAAGAAATTACAGGTTCGATTAATATGCTATCCCTTGCACCTCCATATTTCAATAAAATATATTGCACATAGAAGTAAAGAAAAAGCTGTCAATCAGTCATGTATGTGTTAGAGAGAGAAACTCTCAACTTTAATGAGAGAAATACTCACTAAAGTTGTCCCTTGTTTTCGTGAGCTCATTGAAATTGTTCGATTTGCCTCCAATACTTGGTAATGCCAAATTTAGCATTATAGATTTTGTTAAAATCTGCCCAGATCCAAGATTTAACTTTGAAGAATCTCGAGTTTCTTGAAGGTTTAAAGACTGGCCAAAATGGTGTTGCAATGGTCTGCCAAAAAGACGTTGCAATGGCCTTGAAAGTTTCAAGTTTTTCAGCTACTCTTGGAAGATTTGAAAAGGTCAGCAGGTCATATGCATTTTTCACTACAACATTTTCTACTTTTTATAACATTTAATCATAGCATTCTTTTTAAAAATACTATTAATTAAATAAACATTATACTTTATTGAATATAATAGCGTTCAGCCTGCTTATAATTAACTGTCTGTCCAATTTTTCACATGCACTCCCATCTCCCATCACTTTAACCCTTTCTTTTCCTTTATCTTTCTCTGCCACCGCATCAAATCCATTGCCTCTCGCCGATAAAACTCTCTAATTTCATCAAATTTTGGGCATTTTTCTAAACGCTTGCTCAAAGTTAAGTGGATTTGAGTCCTACAAGTCATCTTCAAGGTTTGCCCAATTTCTTACTATTCCTGCGATTGTCATTTCCTTCATCCTTGGCAAACAAAATCCTAATTGTGGGAATAGGTTTTCATTCACCGTGAAGATTGCAGGAAGAGTGAACAGGTTGCTCACCTCGTGCCGACAGATTGCAGAAGGGTTTTGAATCTTTTCTGTAAGCTGCCGATTTCTTATTGTGCAGTGATTTAATTGTGAAATAGGAATTTTGGATTGTATGTATATATTTTTTTTTTTTTAAAGAAAGAAAATTTCTTTTATTGCTTAGTTGTTCTCACTTCTCCAATTGGGTTTAATTTCTTTGTAAGTTTTGCATTTGTGTGTAGCGTCCATTTAATTTCTGATTTTGAGTCCAACCTTTGTTTTCCCCCCAACTTTCTAGGAGTTTTCACTTAAAAGTGTGTAGCGTGCATTCCTTGATTTTCCTCTTCGTGAAGTGGGTCAGCATCCAATCTCAATTATGTAACTCAATTTCTTTATGTATTGCACGAGTGTGCAATTAGGTTCTGCTAATATTTGAGAGAATGGTTATTGGTGTGGGATTTGATTGCGACCCAATGATTTTTCACAG
>NC_036247.1:13195492-13199631 GCF_002742605.1 Olea europaea var. sylvestris | reverse complement strand
AAAAAAAAAAAAAAAGTCAAATATAGAGCTGGGGATCCTATTCCAGAAAACATTGTGATTTGAAGTTCAGAATAGGAGACAAATGCAGAAAAGGGATATAATTGCTCAACAAATCAAAATATCATCTTTTTATAACTTTAGAAATAGAAAAAGGCTGTTAAAGACATTTTTCCCAACTGAATGATAACAGTTCAGCCTTTTGTAAGAAGGAAAATATACAAGCTAATTCCAAATTAGATGCCTGCAATATCGAGATTGGATTAGATTAAGTGATCAAGTTTTAAAAGACCTGTAGCACAAAATGGAAAAAAAATGTGTGAATTCCACTTTCAGAAAGATAGCTTAAAAACCTAACCTAGAGGATTACTATGGAGAATGGTAATTCTACTAAACAGCCCAAGTAAGCAATATCTTTTACAGCTTCGAGTACAAAAGGATTCGACTTCAGCATGCAGCAATCTAATAATTCAATATTTTTATGAGCTATGATGGTGTCTCTTTTCTTTTGGTCAACAGCCGAAATGCATGTAGTATTTTTCTTAGGAGTCCCTTCCTTATGCCAAAGAATTGAATATTATTGAATTACTTGATTAGTGAAGAAGTTAATGATTTACTGAAAAAAACCAACAGCGAAGTGCACAGAAAATGATTTACTAGATAAGTAACGAGGTCCAACCTGAGTAGAACCAGTATCATGATTCTCAATAAAAGTAACAGCACGAGATGGCCACCACCCCACCACCCCAGGAGGTTTTCCTTTCTCATCTGATAATCGCCAATATTCACATCTTCCAAGTGCCTGAGCGATACAGAAAAACAAATGCTCATACAGAGGAGTCTTCTGTTTATCCTAATCTCATGTCCAAAGATAATAAAGTAGGTAATCGGAAAAAAAATAAATACAAGAAAGAAAAAGAAAAACCCAAAATCAAAATAAGAAATCGTGTAAACAATAAGCTTACAGAATGGAGAATCCCTTTTGTTGTCACATCAAAAGCCCCAGCAGTTCCATTAGTAGCATTAATCCAGTCAATGATCCTCTGTCTATGTCCATCTTGATTGTGATCCATTTCATCATACGTGTAACGAAGGGAATCCCAGTATTCTCCTACGGCAAAGTGAGGCTCACTTGCTTCCAGGTAGTCCTTGACATAACCACCCCAAAACCCCCGCGCAAAATCAAGCCTCCATCCATCATAACCAATTTCTTCTCTGTATGTCCGTAAATACTAGTCAAATGTCAGCACCTTCCATACCCATTTCATGGGACGAGATATATTTTATGCATACCGCAGAAAATTATTACAGTATATGTCCAAGTAAAAGATAGAAAATAAACAAAAACTTGGTTTTTTCCCCAAGACCCTGATTTATTTACATGCATGAACAATCTAAATTATAAAGTGGGGATGCATACTTAAATGCAAACTTAAGATACTAACAACCTAATTACCTGCAAGGATCTAACAACCAATGGTATTAAAAAGATGCACATACATACAATTCCTATCTTACCGGCATTAAACATAGGTAGAATTTACATTTAGAATTAAGTTTTTGAACTACCAAATCTCTAAACTATCTCCAGTTCGTCTGGATTATTACTACTGTAATTGGTCCTAAAAAATATTAGTCATTATGGAATGCCGAGAGTGATAGAGGAAGAAGACCACAGTAAAAGGGATGAAGAAAACTCATATAAAGTCTTAACCGAGTACAATTATTTAGAGGACAGAAATAAAGTATCAATGATCCAGGTTACCAAACTTAAATATATTCTAATCTTCTAAACAAGGAAATAAAATATATGTTAACAATAATAGTTTCATAAGATAGGGTAGTCAATAATTCTTCAAATCAGCACCAAATATCTCGGAATCTTCAACACTCCCCTTCAGGCTGGATGATACAAGTTAAATAATCCTAACTTATCCACCATTTTCTCAAACACAGGTTTAAACAATTATCGCAGTACACTTCCATGGGCTTATTCTCCTGCATACCAAGTTCATCTAACAGTAGTTTTAACCACATTATTTCACAAATTCCGTGTGCCAACCTGTGCACTACTTCTGGTCACAATTGATTACTTCTTACTTCTCCAAGTGACTAAATTTCCCCACACAAAGGTACAATAGCCAGTTGTAGATCTTCTGTCCATTCGTGATCCTGCCCAATCAACATCGGTAAACGTTTTAATAGATCTTTCTGAATTCTTTTGGAAGAAAAGTCCAACTCCAAGAGTCCCTTTTAAATATTTCAAAGTCTGATAAACAGCTTTCATATGCTCCTCAAATGGGGCATGCATAAATTGACTTACAACACTAACTGCAAAGGCTATGTTAGGTCTGGTGTGTGACAGATAGATGAGTTTACCCACTAGACGCTGATATCTTCCTTTATCAACAGATGTACTTCCTGAGCAATCCCCTAGTTTGTGATTGGGGTTTATAGGTACATCAACTAGCTTACTTCCTAGCATTCCCGTTTCTCTTAAAAGATCCAAGACATACTTTCTTTGTAAGGTGAGATTCCACTCCTTTTTTAGCAACCTCTAGTCCAAGAAAGTATCGCAAATGACCTAAGTCTTTTATTTCGAATTCGGTCGAAAGAGCCTTCTTCAATCTCTCCATTTCTTCATAGTTATCACCGATCAGGACTATATCATCTACTTAGACTATTAGAATAGTGATTTTACCACCTGAGTGTCTGTAGAATAGTGTATGATCAAACTGAGCCTATTTGTATCCTTGTTGACATACAGCTTTCATGAACCTACCAAACCAGGTTCTTGGAGATTGGTTTAGCCCATATAAGGATTTTTCCAATTTGCAGACCTTTCCTTGGATCTTAGCTTCATCAAACCCAGGGGAAGCTCTATATATTTCTTCTTCCAAGTCCTCATTCAGGAAAGCATTTTTTACATCTAGTTGTTAAAGATGCTAGTCTAGATTTGCTGCTAGTGTCAGAAGGGCCCTCATTGTGTTTAATTTTGCAACTAGAGCAAACATTTCTTGATAGTCAACTCCATTGGTTTGTGAGTNAAACGGTTAGTGGGGTTGTGTAATTATGTATCCGGGTAGGCATTCTGTTGATAAGGTAACATGCAGTAAGGACTGCATATCCCCAAAAATATTTTGGAACCTTACTGGTAAACATAAGTGCTCTAGCAGTTTCAAGTAAGTGATGGTTTTTTCTTTCGGCAATACCGTTTTATTGGGAAGTGTTTACACACGAGCTTTGATGTATAATAGCTTTTCAGTGAGAGTTTCCCAAAACATGATTGAAGTATTCCCGGTCATTATCAGTTCGAAAATTTTTTATCCTTGTATTAAACTGGGTTTGAATCATAGAGTAAATTTTTTTTAAAGGTTTGTGCAGTTTCAGACTTATCTTTTAATAGGAAAACCAACATACCCTTGTATGATCATCAATAAAAGTTATTAACCAACGTTTGTCTGTAATGCTCTTAGTCCTAGAAGGGCCCCATAAGTCATTATGTATTAAAGCGAACGATGATGATGATTTATAATCATGAGAGGAAAATGAAGAACGAGAATGTTTAGCTAGTTGACACACATCACATTGATAATTATCTTTATTGTGAAACAAAGATGGAAATAAATACTTAAGATATGAAAAACTAGGATGACCTAAACGACGATGCCACAGCATAAGAGTTCTCTAGGGACAAGCTCACAGCTTGCAGTTTGAGCTTATTTATTCAAGTAGGTGTCCTCCAGAAAATAGTATAGCTCTTCACGTTCTTTAGCATTGCCAATACTGTTCCTGAAGTCAGGTCCTGAAACAAACATACTGACTTGGTAAAGTTCACACTACAATGCAAATCATTATTTAATTTGCTAATAGAAAGCAGATTGCACGAAAGTTTTGGAACATGTAAAATAGATTTTAGTTCCAAAGATGGACTTAGTCTAATAGTTCCAATTCCAGCGATCGGGGAGAGTGACCCATCTACTCTTTTTACTTTAAAATTTTTTGGGCATGGTGAGTAAGAATGAAACAATTTTCCACAGCTTATCATATGGTCTGTGACTCCCGAGTCAATAGCCTAATGTTCAGTACCCTGCCTACTCGTCAATGCTGAAATATAATTACCTTTTTCAGCCAACAGACTG
>NC_036247.1:13193487-13195149 GCF_002742605.1 Olea europaea var. sylvestris | reverse complement strand
TACAATTATTTATAGGACAGAAATAAAATATCAATGATCCTACCTACCAAACTTAAATATATTCTAATCTTCTAAACAAGGAAATAAAATATATGTCAACAATAATAGTTTCATAAGGTATGGTAGTCAATAATCCTTCAAATCAGCACCAAATATCTCGGAATCTTCAACATTATGAATCAAGAATTTTACCCTTCAACATAACATTGGAAGAATAAAATTGTATTGATCACCAGTTACTTTTCAATATTGTACGCACTAGCTACTTTTATAACACAAAGCCAGGAAGAAGAATCTGGCATATTTAACTAACCTCAGCCAGTGTAACCATTCCTTGATATCCTTTCTTACAAATTCTTGAGAGTGATCAATGTTTGGAGCAGCATGGAAATTATCTCCACTACTCTTGTTGCCCCTTCCCTGATAGAGAATGATATCACATCACTTCATTTAGAACCAACTCTTTAAATAGCAATATAGATAATTCTATCGATTTTTGGCTGAATGGTATACAAAACAGGGTGGCTCAGGCAAAATGTAGTTTCATTCGTTAAAAAAAGCTGCTGCTGCAGTCACTGCTTTCAAAAAAATTCACCAACTAGGTCACATAAAAGTTCGTCTCAAAATTTAAAATTTGTCAATATATCTACCATATGTCAGTCAGAACACGAAAGGGAAATGATTTATTCAAACAAAGAGAACTTTCTTTTATGTCCTCTAAAAAGGGCAAAATAGAGATAGGCACAATGGCATATAAGAACATTAAAAGAGTAGCAACTGAAAAGTGGAAGAGGGGGTATTTTGACATTTGTCAATCTTTTTTACATGACACATTGAAGAGATATAATATGCATGTCATATCTGGTGCTTTTACCTGTAGCAACAATATACCAAAAAAAAATCTTCAGCAATATGAAATACCAATAACACAATCTTACTTTATTGTGTGCTAGCCATATGTAAATGGGCTTTCACCATGACAAGGCTATCCATAGTAAATTTTCTTGGAAATGGAAAAAGAAACAAAAGACCCCTACCAACTTAAGAATACTGAAGGTTAGAAACTTAAATCCCTTGTCCATATTTCTATATTTCAATGGAGGAATCCAAATTGGTTTGTAGTCATTTTATGAACTTTTCATCATAAACTAAAGAAACAAATAAGTGACAATGTATAAGTATAAAAAATACTTGAAGGTGTTTTAGAGAAATATTATATCAAAATGAACAAAAGAAAAGAATATAACACCAATTTGATCTATGCAAATGCAAATAGATGGGATTAGCATTTTTTGGGTAATCTGTCTTCTTTTGTTTAGGACAGGCGACCAAAGAACTCTACCAGTAATATTTTCATCTCAATGGCAGATTATGAAGAAAGATGTATCAATTATGATCTATCCGACCTGCCTTTTTTGGTCTCTAACTTCTTAAAATGTTCTGGAACTTCCAAGACAACGGTTAGTGTACCTGGAAATGTGGATCATCAGCAACGACTGCACGGTCATCCCAGTTCAAATGACCACCAAAAATATTCCAAACACCATTTTGATTCTTGTATTGTGCACATCGGTGGTTCAGGACAACATCCCCAAGAACCCTAACACCAACTTCATGGAGTTCCTTCACAAGAATCTTTAATTCATCAATGTTTCCATACCT
>NC_036247.1:13110819-13184329 GCF_002742605.1 Olea europaea var. sylvestris | reverse complement strand
GGGTCCTGGCCTCTATCCTGAAATTGGCAAGAAAGCAAGAGGCAAGTAAATTACATGGTTTTATTTATGTGTGTGTGCATATATGTCTATTTGTGTTTATTTCTCTGTGAATTTTTCTTTAATTTTCTTG
This sequence comes from Olea europaea var. sylvestris, assembly GCF_002742605.1. Classification (NCBI taxonomy): domain Eukaryota; kingdom Viridiplantae; phylum Streptophyta; class Magnoliopsida; order Lamiales; family Oleaceae; genus Olea; species Olea europaea. The sequence continues at coordinate 13,184,199 of NC_036247.1, read as the reverse complement.
TAATAATTGTGTGATTTCGGTGATTTTGATGAAATTTTATTTCTGGGGTTTCCAGATCTTGTTTATAGAGACTACCAGGGTGATCATAAATTCACTCTCACGACTTACGCCTCAAATGGAGTGGTGAGTAGTGTATCTTTTTTCTTTATGTACAATTATAAATGTATGAACATATACATCTATTATTGTTTATGTGTATGTGGATGGGTTTGTGTGTGTGTTTTGGGGTGGTTCCTCCCTCCATCCAATAAAATAGGCTTCTTTACTATTTTCACACGGATGAAGCAATTGTAATAAATATATATATATTAGAATAAATAAATAAATAAAAATAAAATCTTTCATTTTTCCTAATATACCCCTACAAATAATGATTTAAATATAAGTAGTTCATATTTGTTGATAACAAGATAGTTAAACTGAGACATATTAAAAAATCAAAAAATTAGCTACATTTTCTGGTTGGGGATGGACGAAAAAGGAATGCAAGTCTATTTTTACGAAACGGAGTAGTAAGTAGACCAACTGGTCTGATGAAACGAAATCATTTGTTGAAAATATTTTATGTCCATAAATTGTATTTCTTTTGATCAAATTTAAGAAGAAAGATAATGGGTTTTGCTCGTTCTTTTCCATTTTTTTTTAAAGCTTTTCCTGTATAAAAAGGTTGGATTTTTCCTTTTCCAATTTTATTTTATTTTATTTTATTTTATTTTATTTTTTTTTTTGTTGTTGTTGTGTGTGAATACACTCTGAAGAAATTTGTGTTCTTGAGATCTCAATAAATGCATCTGCCATTTGTCTTGCTTGTTCGACGTAGTGATTTATACGATGAGCTAATCGCGTACATATGATGATTTTTACATGATCTGGATGAACAAATTAATGGTTGTGGCCGACTGCCGAACCTACAATCATATTCTCTATGTTTCGTTCAGTTAAATTTAAATTTTGATGCTACAGGCCATTACTTCATCTGGGACAAAGAAAGGTGGATTACTTTTAGCTGATATAAACACTCAGCTGAAGAACAATAATATCACGACTGACATAAAAGTGGATACCAACTCCAAAGTAAGTCACTATTCTTCACTTGATGCTTCTCAAAAATTTGCATAAATAAGCCCTGGTTCAAGATTTATTAATTTTAAGTGTATTAGTGGATACTAATCCGAGCTTATGTATTATTGAATTTTTTTTTGGATCTACAGACGTAAAGAATGTTTAGTTGTGTAATTGTAATCTGTCATATTTGTTAACTTGAGTATTTGTTTCTTTATCTGTCTCTTGGACTTTCTATTGCGTGAATATTACTAGTAGAGTTATTAAAGATGACTTCCAAAGTAAAGATGACTTCCAAAGACAAGCAACTTCAAAATGCTTAAATTATTAGTGCAAGGTTGTAGATATAGATCTAATAGTTATGGGTAGCGTGAATGATACTAGGATTATGCCATGCATGGTCTTTCCTATGTTTTCACATTGTAGTTGTCTATCATCTTTGGCTCTGGTGCAAGCTTATTTATGTGACAGACGAGGAATCAAAATTGTGGGAAATGAACCCCAAATGGAAACTTGACTTTCTATCCCAAAAGACTTGATTATATCGTGAACGACAAGATGTTGAAGTTCAAGAAGGTGGCAGAACTTTCGAGAAATTAGCAATTTTCCCCTACTTTTATCTGTTTTGTCCTTAAATGCATCAGATACCCATTCGAACTAACATCAAAATTAGGCTGGACGTCCACCACCCACCCTTATAGACAGATTGCTTACAGGATCATATTCGGGTCTATGCTTAAATCCATGAGATGGGGAGATCTCCGATATGCAGTTCTTATTCATATGTAATTGCATAATCATCACCATAGTAGTATTCATGTCAATACCTTGATAATCATTTCAGCTTCTTTCTCAGATTGATTGATTTTGTGATGATGATGGGTTTTTGCTATTTTGTCATCTACTGCGTTTCTATAACATGGCAGAATGGATTTACCAATATACTGCAGAGTTTATTTTACGTGCTGTTATAGTTCAATGCTTGATTTTTGACATGTATTTTGATACTATTATGCAGTTCTTTTAGCTATCATCTAGCTTTTATGGATGTTTGTTCCCCATTTTCCTGACTTAGAAACAGATAGTAAAATGGCATTCTTTGCTGTCATCTCATTAATCTTTCAAATACAATTGTGAAATTTATTTTTATTATGTCATCCTTCTCTACAATTATCAAATGATTCAAATTTATCATTCCTTTTTTTTTTTTTTTTTTTTTTTTTTTTTTGCTTCCTTAACTTTTATCATCATATTTAATTTTGGAACTGCATTACAAAGAGCCACTACCATGTTCAGCTAAGCTTTAAAATGTAGTAGTACTTTTTGGAAAAGTAAGTAAAGACTTGCTTTCAAGAAAGCAAGTTTTTGAAACAAAAACCCCAAAAAGGTACCTTCTGAATAAGTTTAGCCAGACATGCTCTAATTCATTAATAGGCGATGTTCTATAACTATATAATATATTATGGTTACGGAGACATCCTTTTTTTCTTTTTTCTTTTTTTAATCTCTTTTATCTGTTTGTTTCCTTTTGGGACTGTTTGGTCAGATGACAAAGTTCGTTGTAATTGAAGTATGATTCTTTACTTCAAAAGGTTGTTTGGTCATGTAGGTTCACACGACCATCACTGTGGATGAGCCTGCTCCGGGTGTGAAGGCTATTTTTAGCTTCATCGCTCCAGATCAAAACTCTGGCAAGGTATTTATCCTTCTAGATGTGGTAATTTATGTCAATATTTTTCTCAATGTCCTTTTAAAGCTTTGTTAGTTCCTTGTGCTATCCCCTGAGTGAACTCTATTGTGACGGGGACATAACTCTACTGTTATGTTTGGTAGGTTGGAAGAACACAAGTTATAATCTTATCTATTATATTGTCTATTGTCCAGTTCTACTTGATATTGTGTACTAAACATGTACTTGGTGCCTCTGACTTATCAAAATTTTGGTAATAGGTGGAGCTTCAGTATTTGCACGAGTATGCCGGAATAAGTACCAGCCTTGGGCTGACTGCAAAACCCATTGTCAACTTTTCTGGTGTTGCTGGAAATAATCAGGCTGCATTTGGGACTGATATCTCGTTTGACACCGCTACTGGGACTTTCACCAGATGCAATGCTGGAGTTAGTTTCACCTCCTCCGACCTGACTGCGTCCTTGACGTTGTGAGTAACTTCTCTGATTGCTGGTTAGGTTGGACTTTACAATACTGGTCACTATTAAAGAATAAAAATGTTAAAATCTTATCGGTTGTACTTATCTAGCAAAAACATACCCTCACACTTCAAAAAGATTTTTTTTATTTTTTTTAATAGATCTCTAGCTAGCTGTATCTAGGTGAATATGGGTATCATCTCTCATTTTATAAATCTCCTAATATTTTACCATATATGCTTTTGAATGACTTCCTTACAGCTCTCACTCCTAAAACTTTTCTCGTTTTCCCTTGCGTGTTCCTAGCAAGAGGAAGTGTTTTGAGCGTATTTTTTTGCTAGTGACTATTGTGAAACTTATTTCAGTTCCAAGTTCTAGTTTGGAAATAGGAGAGCACATGTTTTCTCCATAGAATTCACAATCTTTAAAAAATCCTCAGACCATATACTTAGAACAAAACAAGTATGAGCATTCCATTTCCTCTGCTTTCGACAAATATTTGACGAGTTCTATTGGCAGAACAGAAGAGAAGAAGAGATTTATAAGTTTTTCGATTATCAGCATCTGATTTAGATGAAAATGATGACTACTGTTTCTTTCGGTTTTGTTGTGCTTGACGAGATAGCTGTTTGTTTATACAGGAATGACAAAGGCGAATTGTTTACTGCATCCTACTTCCACACAGTAAACTCATTGACTAATACTGCAGTTGGAGCTGAGTTGACCCACAGCTTTCCAAGCAATGAAAACAGTATCACTATTGGGACACAACATTCGTTGGATCCTTTAACTGCAGTGAAAGGTCGAGTCAACAACTATGGGAAGGTAAGCGCTCTTATACAGCATCAATGGCGTCCAAAATCCATTGTCACTATCTCAGGCGAAGTTGACACGAGGGCAATAGAAAAAAGTGCCAAGATTGGATTGGCTGTCGCGCTCAAGCCATGAAGTTGAGCATTTTGCAATTGAAATGTTGGCTGCATCGTGTTGAGATGTAGAGTAATAAGGTAGGTAGTGTTGATTCTTGGAAGCCCTCATCTTCTTCGTGCTCTTTTGTTTCATTAATGTGGTCTTGATTTTTTTCATATTTCACGGTTTTCAATTGTAGAAAATAATTTTTACTGAGGCCGTTTTGACTTGCCTCACCTATGTTGATAGTGGCTCAATGGTTGATCTTACATGTTGCACAATCTTACATTTCCATTGTTGTGCAACATGTATTGATATTTTCTTATAGAGGGTAATAAGTTAAATATATTTTGCATTTGAATGGAACTAGAATACAATTATGTATATTCAGTCAAGTTTGATTTAGACAAGGTCGTCAATCAATATGGCATCAAAGTAAGCAAATACCGTAATTCGAATTTTTGATACTACTCTTTAAAGAAAAATAAATAAATAAATGACCTGCATATGAAAGACATTTCTCTAGCAACTTGAATCATTATGAATTTTCAGCATCAGAAGCTCTGTCTAATTCTCTTATGACGTGATGTGGGGAGATTCACAATGGTACTAGACGGTCACTTCGAGTACTGCAGGCCAAATACATGACTTTTTCTGAGATCCCGTAGATGTCAACATGCACTACTGAGCCGCGCTCATGTACTGTAAGCGAGCGAGAGAGAGAGAGAGAGATTGTAACACTGGATAAAAAATTTCTCCATTAACTTCATCTTTGTTTACATTACATATTTCCCAAGACAGCGAGCACTTCTAAGGGAGTGCTAGACAGATTAGACAGTACAATGTCAAGAATCTTCTTCAATATTGTGCAATGGATCGTACTATATCTACCCGGGCGTTGACATGCCCGGTTACACGCCCCTCAAAGCAGGGGGGCTGCGCATTTTTTTATTCGGGCCCCTCTTCCTATGAGGGGTGTGTAACCGGACATATCAACATCTCGGTACAAATAACAAAATTCATTGTTCAATACTATCCGATCAGCCTTACTAAACATGTTATAAATGTATACTATCATTGCTTTTTCATTAACCTATGGACAATCAACAACAAAAATATTTCCATATCCAAGAATGTTAGAAGAGTAGGAAAAGAAACACAGATTTCCGAACCAATTCTATGGTTTACCGTTTGGTTTTGGTGAATTCCGAGCAAACTGATAATGATAGGGCGAGGCTAGAGAACCATTTGGTATTGAGAGGCTTCTTGGGTGTTGCTGCCCATTTCTCGAGAATGACCCTTGTGTTCTAAGGCCATTTTTACCATTTGGACTCAAACCAACACGCTCAGTTTGCACGGTCTGAAAATAGTACGATGAGCTCGCCATGTCCTTTAGACTTGGCAAAGGCTTTAAGGCTTCAACAACTTCACTCATCAGAGGCCGGGCTTTTGGATCTCGGCTAAGGCAGCGTGCAGCCAACTGTGCAGCTTTTTGGGCACCTTTTATAGAAAAGTGCCCCTCGAGCCTGGGGTCCATTAGACGATAAAAGCGTTTCCTCTCGCCCAGATGAGGCCTAGCCCATTCAACAAGGTTATGCTCCCCATTAGGCCGATTCTTGTCCATTGATCTTCTACCTGTGAGCATCTCGAGCAAGACAACCCCAAAGCTATAGACATCACTCTTTGAGGTAAGATGCCCTGTAACAGATAAGGATAGAATTCATTTAGAATAAAATAGAGACTTCATGCAAAACACCCAAGAATATGCAACGCATCTAACCAACCTCTCTGCAACATGATCATATGAAGGGCAATTGATGCAAGAAAAGCATCCATCCGAAACTCCAAAAAGTCCACACAAAACATCTAGAACAAGTTCGAACATTCTTAACTATAAAATTTGGACGTGCTTTTATTATTAGAAACACTTGAAAACACATTTTAGCAGCCATAATATTAAACACAATCAAGGATATCGTTTGTGATAACAGATTGATATTAAGCAAGACCAAATATAAAGATTAAATTGCTAATTGCACATATGAATTGCAATGAGTGTGAAAACATCTAGCCTCGTAAGTGAACTCCTTCAATATTTGAACAAGGCCATATAATCACTAGAAGGATATAGAACGATGAGAAGGCAAAATGTGCCATTAATCAGTGATAATTTTGAGATAAGCATGATATACCCATCCATATCAGCCTTCACGACTCCTTGTAAGTAGAGTCACTGCGCTAGAACTAATGATCAACATTATAACATAAAAGATACATGGCAGATGACTGGGACAGGGATGCAATATTAGATTTGGGCCCCACCAATGGCGTAGAACGATTTCATTACATCTGTTATTGGCTCAGTTCATACTATCTTAATAAAAATAATTAACAGAAGTGAAAGAAACAGTAAATAGAAGAAAAATACACATATGAAAAGGCCACATTCCTGTCTTATCTTGAAGTTAACCATAGAAACTGTACATAAGATTCAGTAATGAAGTTGTTGCAGTATTTGTACCAGATCAAATGAGTGATACAGAGGAAGAAGGGCTGTTGATCACGATTGTATAAGATTCAAAAAGGCAACATATAGTCTCAGACGAAAAGGTTTCCTATTGATTAAGCAATTAAAATTGCAATGGAACTTTTCCTTTATTCTATAGGTTTTCTCTAGTTATCTTAGGATTCTGTTCTCTTTTTCTAGTTTTGAACCTTGTCCGTCTGATAGGAGCATTACTTTGCAATTGAACACGCTAAAAATTTCACCTGTCATGACGTATTCTGGGGCAGCATAACCATAGGTTCCCATGACACGGGTAGAAACATGAGTTTTTCCTTCATCTGGAGCATCTTTAGCAAGTCCAAAATCAGAAAGCTTGGCATCATATTCCTGAAAAAACAAATAATAAATAAATAAATTATTAAATTAATTAATATACAAGGGAAACGATTTTACAAGAATGTGGTTCACCAAGCGTAGGGAACTTACAGCATTTAACAGGATGTTAGATGTCTTAAAATCACGATATATCACAGGTCTTTTTGCTTCCTCATGAAGAAAAGCAAGACCCTTTGCAGCACCAAGAGCAATCTTCATCCTGATAGACCATGGAAGAGGCAAAGACCCTACATTACAACAATTAAATTAGCGGAACACTGCTCCGTGATAGGGGAAAACATAAGTTCTCTAGCACAGAAAATGTGAAACGATGATATTATGATATAAGTTTCATATTGTCTATTGAAAGAAAAGTGTCATTCAAATCCAACATAAAATGCTCAAATATGGTGCAAATGGAAAAAATTTGAGGTAACAAGATCTGATACCGAATATGGGGCTTTTACCTCCACTCAAAACTTTGGTTAGATGCTGCTTCATCAGAGATGTGATTGTCATCAGTAAAATCTAATTGATGCTTTCACTTTTACAAAGTGTAATGCAAAAAAAATAGGATTTCTCCACCCAAGACTGAATTTGGGTCAGTATGCAAATATATCAGCCTTTTATGTTCCGATCCAAATTCTTGTGATCATTACCCCAACATGCATCTAGGAAAATGCAGCTACTATGATGTATTGATAAGCAAGATTGTTCTGAAGTTTTGTCGATTTGCCAACAAAAATATAAACATTTTTCAATCCGAATTCGCCGGTGGTTTATTATCAGACCGTGAACCAATACACACTAAACAAGAGGACCATGCTCGTTGGACAGCCATACAAGAATTAAAGGATATAAAGTATGGTAAAATCTGACCCTGTTTGGCTAATGGAAGTCAGAATTTAGACCATAAAATATAAACTAGCAAGTGAACAAAAAATTTTAGTACTTGCGTATCATAAAAATGGTTCAGAACTCTAAATTGACATATATAGAGCATCACCCTAACCTACAGAGTCAAATTACGAATGAAAATAAGAGTTAGTAACACAATATTTCATCACTCAGAAAATAGTCCTTGCCACCATAAAATCACACATGAGAAAATAGAACAAGATTCTCTCAACAGAATCCTATCTGACATAATCTAAATTCAAACAGGTCATCCATGAAAATACACTGGAAGAAGATTCAATACATACTTCTGAAAAGGTGGTTCTCCAAGCTTCCACGAGGCATGAACTCGTAAACTAACAGCCTCTGATCTTCTTCAATACAGTAACCAATTAACTTAACCAAATTAGGATGAACAAGATCGCTAAGAAAATTTACTTCAGCCTGCCAAAAGAATTGCAATTCAGATAATCCAAACAAAATAATACCAATAAAACAAGAAGACAGCCACTTCAAGAAAATCATATTGAGAAAGCATCAAACCAGCCATTCTTTATGACCCTGAAGTCCATCGTGATTGAGGGTCTTCACAGCTACAGTAAGTCCTGTTCCAGGCTTCACCGGTGCCGTCCCATTCTCTTCAATCCACCCCTTAAATACACAACCAAATCCCCCTTCACCGAGAAGGGATTCGGGTCTAAAATTTCTTGTTGCCCACTTCAGGTCATTAAATGTGAATTTTCGAAGCCGAGAAGACACTTTAAGTTCCTCTTCAAGTTTGAAGCTGGAAGATTTGCTTTCAGCATTGCTCGTGGTGGAGGATGGAAGTACCATGGAAGCTGGTTGGTCTCTGCTAGGGTCATTTGCTGATTTATTTTCTGTTAACAAGCGCAATGAAGCAATGGATAAGAAGAAAGGCCCGCTCGTGGTAGGAAAAGTCTACATTGGCATTATCTGGCATAGCATGCAGTATATTTTATGATATGGTAATAGGACTGAACTTATACACCTAAGTAGATGATACAATATCTAGTAAGAAAGTAACAAGTATTGGCACTAAATATGTAAGAGAAGGAGCACTTTCCAAATGTATTTAGCTCAATATATTGGACCCAAATTTGTTCGCACCAAAATTGAGCTCATTTTGTACGACATGATAAAAGCAACATGCTAAAAAAGTTTCCACATACAAGCTTTAAATTTTTAGTCATTGCACCTTCAACCATTCACTTCATTTCTGCTTAAGGAATACACAATAAAACAGTTAACTTGTCACGGTTGCAATTTTAGGAATAGCCAGAAACAATTATCAGCCTATTAACCATACTGTCTCTCTAACTATATTCTCACCACTTCACCGTTAATTTTTGTTGCAACCACCTTAATGTGCTAAACTGTTGTCACCAGATTACCTAAGAAATTGGATATCCAAACAGCCACAAGATTCACAATAACATAAGGGCTCATATTGAATCAAATATCCCAACTTGCAAATATAGCTATAACATACAACTCTGACAAAGAAGGAAAAGAGAACAAAAATAGAAGTCAAATCAGAGTAACCAATGAACGAAGAATGAAAGCAATAATTAAAGATGAATGGTAACTTGGAATTCGACATTTGGATAATTAGTAAAAGATTACCGCGAGCCCTGATGCCACTAATAGAGGTATCAACTTTAGATTTTGAACACATACAGCTGCCAATATACCTCAACTTAATCCAACACCCTGTCTCCCCCACAGCATCACCATTTTTCTTCTTCTTCGTCCCCTTTGATTTGGCAACATCCCAAGATTCTGCCTTCAAGCTATCACCACCAAGTCCCATCTTCAACAAACCTAGAATAAACAAAACCCACCCTAAATCTCAATTTCCACCCAACCTCCTCCTAAAGAAACTTTTCCAAATAGTCGCTCACTTCCAGTCCTATTCCCTCCAAAACCCCAGAATCAGCTAACTCAAGCCAAAGCTATATCAGAAAATCAGGCCAGAGATAACAAAAGACCACATTTCATCCACTTCCAAGAAAACCCAAATTGCCAAACTAGAACAGGTGACTTTCTTCCCTTCAAGAACAATTTTTACTCAAAAATCCACAAAAAATTGGAAAGCAGCTCATCCCAGTTCACAGGATCAGCTAATAAAACATCCTTTGTCCACTTTCAAGTTTACCCAGATACCTTAAAAGATTACACATCACTCTTTCCACTTCAAGATTTTCATAAAAATCCCAGAAAAAAAAATGAATTAACTCGGCCCCAGTTGAAAAGATGAGCTGAAATTACATTAAAGAGAGCTCAAATGAGCTAGATGATTGCAGATCACGTGCTTGACCTTCAAAGAAGAAAACTTTACCCCTTGGCTATGTGCAACAAGCAACTCTGAAATCAATAATAATGATGATAATAATCTTGGTTCAAAAAGTAGAACAATTACGACGCCACCGCCCCCGGAAATGTCTGCCCTTGGAAAGGATAGGAATCCCAACAAAAGACTCAAATACGTGCTGACCAGTCAATGCTCATAGGAATATTAGATGAAATTGTACCGATGCTGTCATCAAACGGTATATTTATATTTTATTTAGGGGTATTTTAAAAAATGTCTAATTTTATGGGTGTTAATTAAAAAATGTCAACTTTTTAAATTTAGTACTAAACTGTCTTATATGTCGTTAATAAAAAAAAGAAGCAATTTTTTTTTTCAATTTGTCGCGGAGTTCAATAAGGCGCTTTCATGATAAGCTATATTAAAATGATGGTATCGACATTTCAAACGTCATTCTCGATATTTGAATCTCGTTTATATTTTAAAAGTATGCATGTCAAATCACAATATTAAATTTTTTCAATATCTTAAATATCTAGAATGACATTTCATTCTGAACATAATATTTCTCTACACTTGAAATGTAATTCTCGAAATTTCTGTATCAATAAGAAAAATAGCATTATTGTGATTTGACATGTGCACTCTTGAAATAAATATAACAGGTTATGTGTCAAAAATTTAATGGCCAATAATTTTTTTGCAAAAATGTTCATTTCTTATCTTTGTGTGGAATCATAAATTGTTGACAGGGGTATTTTGGTTCAAAATATTTCAAAATGGACATTTTTGGAAGGATTTGTGAAAGTGGACATTTTTACAAATGGACATATGAAAGTGGACATTTCAAATAATTTCCTCTTTTATATATTGTGTACAATATCTGTGTAAGTAATTTATGAATGTATATATAAATAAAAAATGAAAATAAAAAGATTAATCCTATTTGAATTTCATTGTTTAAAATTCAAATTTTTTTTTCAAATTTATATGTAACTATACATTTTACTAATAAATTTTTTTTATACATAAATTCAAAATTTTCATTCTTTTGACATAAAAAAAAAGACTGATCCTATTTGAATTTCATTCTTGAAATTTCAATTTTTTTTTTCAAATTTATTTATGACTTGACGATGCATTTTACTATTAAAAAAAAATTATACATAAATTCAAATTTTCGATTCTTTTCACTGGTATATTATCAAAAAATCATTCTTTCATAAAATATATTTTAAAAAAATAAAATGAAGAAGAACCTATACTCAGTGGCTAAAACGCAAATGGGAGAGTGCCCGGAGAACACTGGCAGGAACTTCAAGTTCCATAAGCCCCGTTTTCAGCAATTGCCAATTTGTATTTGTATTTACAAGGTGTCTTTGATTATATAAGAAAAACAATGTAAAAGTGTATGTTAATGCCATTTAATGATAGTATAAACTCGACTTATTAGCCCAAATCACGTTGGTCTACCGGCGTTCCCATTCAAATCCCACCCCAGGGTTGCACAAAAAAATTGCGAAACTGCATATCGAATCGAAATCGTTAAGTTAAAGTCGTTGGTTCGGTCCACGTGGACTCATAATTTTTTTCCCTCAAACGGACCAAATTGTTTCAAAATGGTTTAGTTTAAATTTTGATTTTCAAAAACCGCACAACATTTAATCGTACCATTTTAAAAATTTTTTATTTAAACATTAATTTTATTAACTTAAAAAATTTGCAGTTTTCACTTTTCAGAATAAATACCAATTTAGCAGTACAAATTAAAACCAGCCTATATATACAACAATCCAAATCATAATTCTTCAAAACTATATTAGCAAATCATGTCCAAAGTCTCAGAAGTTTTAACATAAATTCTCATTTTCCTAACATTTAACACATGTCTATCACTGCTGAACGAATCAACAGTCGCCTTTGCATGTTAGTTTGCTAATTTCTACCTAAATTGTTTTTTTAACTTTTTTTTCGGCAAGTCTCAGATTCTCACTCAAACCATTTTTCGTTATTCTTTCTTTTATTTATTGTTTTTGAACTTATTATACACATGTGAGTTGTGGTTTGAATAGAAAAATGATTGTTTGTGATTTGGAAAGAACAAAAGACAGAGGAACGTATAGATTGTGTGAAAATGTTAAAGTTTTCTAACTGATACTACTACTTTCTACTTTCATAAAGTAGTTAGAGAATGAAATTCATCAATTTCCAATAAATTGAAACTCTGTCAATCTTTGTACATTCAAACATATCTCGTTCAATCCTTATTTAATATCTCACTAACAAGGCGAAAGAAGTTTTAATCAAACTATAATAGCTGAATGTAAATCTACCTTTACCAATCACTATATGACAATATGAATGTCAAACAAGAAATGTAAATACAAATGTTCTATTAATTTTTTTTAGCAACCAACTATGAAAATAATTATTTTATCGGTTTCATGGTAAATATGAATGTAATTTAACATTTAACATTATCGGTGCTCGTTTAAATTTATATGTTAACTTATGTTAAATATATTACTATAATGTCGATAGGTCAATCACGGATTAAAATCAAACCAAACCGCAAATTATGGTTTGATTTGGTTTAAAAAAATTTCTAACCACATAAAATGGTTTGAGTTGAAAACACAGTTCAAACCGTTTTCACCCCTAACTCACCCAACTCATTCCCTCTCCCCCCCATTGTACTAAATAAAATTCTAGTTTTCAAGAAAATTTTAATATTTGGCGATATTGATTTTCTTAAATATTTTCAAATTGGTAAGTATCATGCGAGAACTTTTATTTTAGAAAAAAGCTTAATATCACAATACCCCTATCTATTACCCAAATTGTCAAAAATTCTCATACGTTTTCCACCTAGCATAAAACATCAATGTTTGAAGCGTTTTGTACGAAATACCCCCTATTGTCAGCTTCAATCCATCTTGCTGTTAAATTCTAAAGTGGAAAAAAAATTAAGTCATTATTTGAGCCACATTATTTTCATAAAAATATCTTTTTGAATATTGTATTGATGGAAAAATATGGTTAAAAAATAAGAAAATTTTTTAAATTTGTGTGTAATATTATTTTATTGAAAAATGTGTAGTTGAAATGATATCAAATCACTGTTTAATTTTATTTTATTTTTTTCATAAAATAATGTTGCTCAAAGAGGGCCTAAAAGGGAACCACCTACTAGACATAGTGTGCAACAACCTCTCCCCTACGAAAAAGGTTTATGCCATATATTTTCTCAATAAAAAAATTGAAAATGACGAATATACCCTTATATTCAAATAAAATAAAAAGAAAAGAAGAAAAAATAACTAATTGAAATCATAATCCCAAACCTTTTATTTGTAACGCCCATAATCCCAAAACTTTGAATTTATTTTCTTCCCCAATCCCATTCCACCCCACCCCACCCCACGCTCAAATCTTTATTCGTTTTCCCCATCTCTCCCCTCCTACTTTCAATTTAGTCCCCACAACAACAATGGGCATAGCAGCAGTCACGTAGCTAGCTATATGTCTTCCATCCTGAAGATTTGGGAGCTATGTTTTTCATAGCATCAATTGCATATGATGGAGTCGAAACTTTATCATCGATATATGAAGTGCTTAAGCTTCGTAGGCTTCCGATGGGATTGTTACCGAAAGGAGTGAAAGACTTCATTCTGGACAATTCTAAAAAGAAAAATTATTGCAACAGTGTAGTAGGCAGCCATGTAGCTGCCTGTAAACATAGGCATTAAAAAGTTGCCTGCTTGTGCAGCTGCCTATAACATGTCGGCTCGGACCTTGCTCGGCTCGAGCCAAAGTGCAGGTCAAGCCTAAATTTTTTGATCGAGCAAAAGCTCATTTTGACTCGTGTCAAAAAGAGTCCAAACAATTTTTACTCAAGTCGAGCCCTGGCTTCAAGTTTCGGGTCGTTGATATCCTTAGATAATTTTGGGAAATTTGAGTTTCACTTAGATTGCACTTGCATTGCCAAGTTTGAAACACAAACTACACTATTAATGTAATGTTTTTTTGATACTTTGAGCTACGGAAGGATCGACAAGCTATCTAGGATTTTCTGCATAGGATTTATTCCAATGTTTCCCTGTTTAAGAAATCTTGGCAATTTTCCGAGCTCCGGGATGATTTACTTTGATGTTGGTATGGTTTCAAAGAATTTTTCATTGTCTTCTTTTGAGATTCCTAGGGATTGTTTGACTATTCAGCTCCCAGATCTTCAAGATGGAAGAAGATGAATTGAAAATTGCGTGGAGGGGAGAGGCGGGGTGTGTAAGGGAAGAAAATAAAGTTTTGAGGGTGCGGTGGGGTGGGATTGGGGACGAAAATAAAATTTTAAAATTTTGGAAATGTGGGTGGTATAAATAAAAGGTTTGTCATTATGATTGTAATTAGTTTTGTGTTTTTTTTTTTTTTAAATTTTGAATATGATAGCATATTCGTCATTTTCAATCTTTTTATCGAGAAAACAGATGACAGTGACATTTTTCTCAAATTTTAATATTTGGAGGGGGCGGAGGGGTTTCTCTTTAAAATTTTTCCATTTTTCCTCTTTTTTATTGGAATTTAACGATAGGATGGACGAATGAAAACAATAAGGTTATTTTGCATAAGATATTTCAAATAGGGACGCTTTGTGCCATTTCCAAAAGGCACGTGAGTTTTCGACAACTTGTAATAGATAGCGGGGATATTGTGCTATTAAGCCTACAAAAAATCTAATAAAGTGCAGGGTAAGCCCCTATTTGGTGGTCTTGAAAAAAGCAAAATTTTAAATAGTATTTTTTGGAAGTTGTGCGGTTAAGAAGTAAGAAAAAATTTCGAATTTATCTATAGAATATTTTTAGGGTGCGACTATTTACATCCACAATTCTTATATAATCATCCCTACTAAAATATTAAAATTTTAAAAAATTACTATGATAATCCACGTCAATTCTAATATTATCCTTATTTAATTCATTCATTTAAAAACTGTATATCCATACAAATATTATATATTCATCTCGCTCTATATGCATCCTTAATACAATTTCAAAATTCATCCCCATTACATATAACATCAACATTCTTACAATTCAATAATTAGTTCCGTGGACAAAATATTATATTTAAAATTAAATTAAATATCCCATAGGTATGTTATTTGCTACATGAATTGGTCCGTTATACGTGATTGACAAATATTCATTTTGTATTCGATAAAATCACTTTTTTGAGGTTATACATAATTTTGAAATAAAATAAAATTTATATATGAATTTTGAAATAAAAATTCACTTTGTCATCAACTGACATGTAGCACGGTGAAACTAGATACACAAGTAAAACTCTGAAAATCCAGTACTTAATTTCCTAATGGAAACTTAGGGTAATGTGAAGATTCTTAGAATCAAATCATAGCTTTCATCTTTTTGTTTGAAAAGAAAAAAAAAATACCTCTAATGATATCTCTTCTATTGTTTTTTATTTTAGTTGAAAATGATATTTGATGATTATTAGGGTTTTATGATTTTAGTGGAAGATAATATTTTATGATAATTAGAATTTTAGTTAAATACAAATTCTAAAAATATATAAACAATTTTAAAAGAATTTAATGAAAATAAATATAAGCTGATGAATTTAGAAGGATTACATAAGATTAAAAATACAATATGATTATCCTTTAGAAGTGAATGTACATATAAAAATCGTAGATGTAGATAGCATCACTTTATTTTTATTATGTGAATGTATAATTAAAATTGAGTACGAGAAATAAATTAAATTAGAGTGCATCAAACATGGGCTAGACCAGGGAATAGGAAATTTTTGGATGAGAATTCGGGTAGGGTGGGACCCACCACTAAGGTGACGTGTTTGGTTTCTGCATGAATTTTGAAATAAAAATTCACTTTGTCATCAACTGACATGTAGCACGGTGAAACTAGATACACAAGTAAAACTCTGAAAATTCAGTACTTAATTTCCTAATGGAAACTTAAGGTAATGTAAAGATTCTTAGAATCAAATCATAGCTTTCATCTTTTTGTTTAAAAAGAAAAAAAATACCTCTAATGATATCTCTTCTATTGTTTTTTATTTTAGTTGAAAAATACAATATGATTATCCTTTAGACGTGAATGTACATATAAAAATCGTAGATGTAAATAACATCACTTTATTTTTATTATGTGAATGTATAATTAAAATTGAGTACGATAAATAAATTAAATTAGAGTGCATCAAACATGAGCCAAACCAGGGAAGAGGAAATTTTTGGATGAGACTGCGCGGTCAGATTCCAGTAATCGGAGTGGAAAACGAAGGCAATTCGGGCAGGAAAGATATCTAGAGGTGGGACCCACCACTATGGTGACGTGTTTGGTTTCTGGGAGGTCCACGCTCGTCACTGGGGTGAAATTTTGGTACCATAAAAATTTATTTTAATAAATAAATTAAAAATCATTTTCTAGGCAACTTAAATAATAAAGGGCATCTATTCATTTGATAAATATTTCTATACAGGTAAATAATGGTAACATCTATTTATTTGATAAGTGGCCTTTTTTATTAAAAATAAGTCTTAAATATTCGTTTGATAAAATTAATTTTTCTTGAAAGGAGGCTAATTTGTTAATTTGAATTAAATAATCACCTAAACTCAATATTATAGGGTTAAAATAATTGCTAATTGATTATTGGATATTATATAAAACAACCCATCGAATATTGGAATTATCTATGCTAATTAATCATTGTTTGTATAAAATAACATAAGTACATTAGACAACGATGGTATTATCCCAGGAATCTTGCATTAATTATTGTCAGTATGATTGGAAGCCAAATGTACCTTTGTGATATACAACACGTAAAACTCTCTCTCTCTCTCTCTCTATATATATATATATATAGTTTTTCAAGACGTGCTGGCTTCCAAATAGATTATGCCCTTGTTTGATTTTCATTACATTACATTACATTTTATTTTTCTTTCTCCTATTTTTAACCACACAATCTTCCATAAAATAATATTACATGTAAATCGAAAATTTTTCTTTCTTTTTCAACCACTTATTTTTCAAAAAATACTATTCTATACATTAAATTTTCCCCGTAATGGTCAGTATGATTGGAAGCCAAATGTACCTTTGTGATATACAACACGTAAAACTCTCTCTCTCTCTCTCTCTATATATATATATAGTTTTTCAAGACGTGCTGGCTTCCAAATAGATTATGCCCTTTTTTTATTTTCAGGCCACAAAACTCCTAAATGTTTATTGAATAAAACATTAGTAAGTCTAGCATTTTGAGCCTATCAAGTCATACACGAAACTCAATTACCCGGTTTGACCTGCATTATTTCAAAAAAATATATTCTTAAATAGTAATTTGACATTATTTCAACCTTACTTTTTTTAAATAAAATAATATTACACACAAATTCAAAACTCTTCCTTATTTTTTTAACTACACATTTTCCATCAATCTACTATTTCAAGATACATTCTTTCAAAATAATGGAGCTCAAACACACTATATTGTTAAATCAAGCAAGATTTTCAAGAAATCTCTTTTAAGATTTTGCCATTTGTACACAAAACTTTCCCACTCATTGGCTGGACGACGCACAAGTGTCCCCCGAATATGCACGGGGAAAAATCTCTTGTACATATAGTATAACTCTTTTATATATATATATATATTAAACTCTTTGCCTTGTACTATCACAAGGTCGAGCTGTCCTCCACGTAGTAAAGTTTTTCAATATATATATATAGATATATATTAAAAACAATAATGTCACTTTCCGACAAAGTGACTGAATCATAATATAACTTAAGATTTTATCTAAAATCTTGAAGAAAGGAACACTTCAAACTTTTAAGATTTTGCCTCTTAAACAAGGTAATTAGCTCACGTTAAAACATTGGCAAAAAGGTCAAAATTAAAGTAGGTATTTTGCCTAACTAAATTAAGTGGGAAGGCTGAAGAAGCAAGCTGCCCTTTTTGCTTCCACCTAGAAAAAATTAACTCATACCAAATCACGATTCATCAAGTTAACGGTTACATTCAATTGTACTTTTAAGAATCGTATAACACACAATATTAAACAATAATGTAATGAATTTAACTTTCATTTCCTTGCTTAATCCTTATAAGAGTTGTCAAATCGAACGTTCCAAGCAATAAAATAATATTTTGTTCAAGCTAACGTTTCTAAGCATAGCATACTTGTGCTTCTATGAAAGCATGACATATTTGGTGCTTCAAGAAATAAACTTTAAAGCAGAACTAACAGTACAGCCACCAAATGAAAAAGAGAGACAATCTGGGGGTCAACCAATCAAGTAGACCTAAGTTCTCTAACTGTCCATGGTCGAGCACACACAAAAAAAATAATAATAATAAATAAAGAAATAAGACCTCATGTAACTGCATTTTGCAATGTCAACCTTAGTCTCTTCCATCATTAAGACCTGCAGACATATAAAATAGGGTATGCAATAGAGGCCCCCGGGGCATATCTCAGTGTTGGAAAGGATAAGGGTGATGTACACTCAACCTTGCTGGTAGCCTCGGTGTGAGGGTTCGTTTCCTAAAACGTGGATTGTGACTCTTTGTGGGTACTAATTTACATACAGCTCTTGTTCCTTAACCTTTTGTGGTACATCCCGCTATTAACCTCTCTCACGATACTCCATGAGCGGGACGGTGAAGGACCCTTAAAGTTGGGGTTCAACCTTTATTTTTAGTGTATGCAAAAGAGTCATAAAATCTTCGGAGTCTTGTAACTTAGCTTTTTAGTTGACTCGATTTTCCAATGATCAAGATACATGAGAAACTTTTATTTCTGTTACGTGTTGTCATACTTGGCCAACAAACTTGGGCCTATGGCCCTCTCAATCCGAGCCACGTGGCATTCCAGCCGAGGTGGCATGTATGGCCGAGGCCCTTCATGCCGAACTCCATATACTGAGGCCTTGAAAGTTGTCGAACTCCATATACTGAGGCCTTGAAAGTTGTCGAAGCCCTGAAGCGGAAGTAATACATGAGCGGCAGAAGCCCCCGAACCATGAAGGAACGTTTTTCATGATCACCTCTCCCAAGAGATCTTCTATATAAATATCTTGTTTGAATGATTGATGGAACGTTTATCATGAGTGCATGTGTCAAGTCTTTTCACTAGCATGGGGGTTCAGCACAAGTAATAAATGTGCAGCAAGCTAGCAAGTCAATGATACCTAGGATTGAATGTTTGAATTAAGGAGATGAGGCCACGTGCCACCTCATCTAAGGACTGTCATTTCACATGTAACACTATAAATACTTCCCTTGTATAACATTGAAGGGCTAATGCAAAAATTAATACAAGAACCACATTTTACTCTCTCTTTCATATTATTTTACAACACAATACGAGTCCATACATATTTACATGCACTCGCATGAGCACCGATTGGTAATCATTGTACAATCAGATTAAGAACATCCCGTCGAATTTCGAACGTTCTCGTCCCGCGTCGTTGAGCTACTCCCACGCCTCTGATTCGTTCATTCTAAACCGTCCACATGTCTTAGCGTGTAGGACTTTCGCTCACGTGTGCGCGGGTGGGTCCGACATTTGTTGGTAACACTTTTTGGGGTCAACAGATTAGCGCCGTCTGTGGAAAACCATACCATAACCACGAACAACCTTGTGGTGGAAGCTTATTGAAGAATATTCGGGCACCCCCCCTTGAAAAATGATTTGTTTTTGAAAAAGAAGTAGAGGAAGCCCCACAACTTAGCAAAATCTGAAGTTAGACGAAAATAAAATAAGTTCAAACGAAGACACACCCCCAGGAGGGTAAGAGAAAACACAAATGTACCTCCTCCACCCGCTGCCCCAGCAGCCCGGCAAAGACTCCACCACCACCAAAGAAGAGGTGGAATGCGAGCAACGGCCCGACTGTCAAGAGAAACGGCTGCCATGGCGGCCAACATGAAAGATATTGCTAGCCAAAACTTGGCTATGAGGGAGCTCATGACCCAAATGCAGGGCCAGGGGAGCTTCCTCATTCCTCCATACGCCCATCAGGGGCACTATCAGCAAGAGGACGAAATTCAAAGTCATAGAACTGCCTCGCCGGACTATAGCCGAGGTAGAAGCCCATTTGAAAAGGAAGTGGAAGTTGATGTTTCCTCCAACTACGCTTCTGGCCGACCCACTGAGGTCCCATTGAACCATGATAACTTCCCACCTCCGTATGAGCAAGAGTCAAGACATAGGAGGGCAGGCAGTGTATTTGACAGAATTAGCCCTGCTGAACCGAGGCTTAGGCAACAGTAGACACACCAGCCTTGGACAAGGCCACAACTTCCACCTCCGATGCCCCAGCAGCCGGAAGAAAGGCATGAAAATATCCCCCGTGTTGCTCCGCCTAGAAATAGGCACTAGAGGAGGGAGGAAGAGGCTAGGAACCGTCCCGGAACCTCTCACCAACAATCACGGCAAGAGGCCGAGGAATATGATTCAGATGAACGGCAGAGGCCCTGTGACTTGGACGATGACGATGAGAATCTACCGTTCTCAAGGGAACTAAGGAATGCCCAGGTTCCAAGCCATTATGTAATGCCAAAGATACCAAAGTATGATGGAAGAGGCGACCCGGAGAAGCACCTGAATGCTTATAAAACCCACATGAGCCTCAGGGGTGCCACCCCAGCTGTGAAGTGCAGAGCTTTCCATTTAACACTTAGTGGAGCGGCTAAAATATGGTATAGCAGGTTACCACTTGGGAGCATAAGAAGTTGGACCGAGTTCAAGACAACATTCTTGAAGAGGTTTGCGGTAAGCAAAGAAGGAAAGGCCCCCATCCAACGTCTCCAAGACATGAGACAAGCACATGGGGAGTCCCTAAAGAGCTTAATATCTCGCTTTATCGATGAAATGACGTATTGCGTGCAAGTTACCGACTGTGAGGCACTATCCGCATTAAGGGGAGGCTTGAACATGAATACCTTATTTTGGAGGGACGTGCAAAATTAAGATCTCACCACCTATGATGCCCTACTCGAGATGATGAGGCGAGAAATCATCAATGAAGAATTGATTGAGCATAGAAACAGGGCAAGTAGAGGCCTCCTACCTCCTCAGAGGCAGCGTGCTAGAGGGCCGACATCCCACCTGATGGACTACTAAATGGACCAGGCTGGGAATGAGAGTTCCGGCCAAGCACTTGCCACCACCATTTTGAACACGGTTCCTACCTTGGCATATGAGGATATCAACCCAATCACTAACACCCAGCAGATGGAAACTCCCCAAGGATCCCATAGGGAGAGAGGTCAAGGCTGGGGATTGGGACCTAGAAATAGGTCAAATCAGAACCCACCAGGATACTGTGTACACCACGGGTCCTATGGACACGACACAGCAGATTGTCGAGACTTTGCGTACCGCTCCCGGCTGAAACCCCCTAGGGACAGAAATGAATCACCCCAGGCAAACAGGCCCCCACCCAGGCATGACGATCGACGTGGGCGCGAAGAGGCTGTTCCTTGTTAAAGGGATGTTTCTCCACGACGAAAGAGCGTGATATGGAGAGGCCCAGGGAAGGGCACATGCACCGAAGAAATCGACAAGCCCAGAAAGAGGCTTCTATCCACGAGATAGATACCATATTTGGAGGCCCGTATGTTGGCGGTGAAACACGAAACACCAAAAGGAATTACGTCCGGGAGGCTAAACACCCCCCTTTGGCAAGCTACATTGTGGACAGCAGCTCTCGGAGGAACCAAGTTTCACCCATTGTCTTCACCCAGGAAGACGCCGAAGGAGTTCACTATCCCCACTGCGATGCACTTGTTGTGAGAGCCGTTATAGCTCGGAATGGGTTCAAGCGAATGTTAGTTGACAACGGTAGTTTAGTCAACATTCTATTCGGATCCGCCTTTGATAAGATGATATTGGATCATCAGTTGACACCCACTACAACTTCTCTATACGAATTCACCGGAGATAGCATCACTCCAAGGGGAAAGATAACACTCGCCGTGGAGATGGGAGATTCTTTCCAAACTATGATGAACTTCATGGAGAACCTCATTGTCGACAGTCGATCGGCCTACAATGGGGTATTAGGCAGGCCAGCCCTAAAAGAATTGAGAGCAGTCACCTCCATCCATCATCTATGCATGAAATTCTAGACGAAAAATGGGGTGGCAACGGTGAGAGGTGACCAAAGAGGATCGAAAGAATGTTATCTAAGCTCCATTAAAAAGGTAGAGCCTCGAGACATCCATGTAATCATAGCCGATATAGTCATGGCTGATGTCCCAGGTAAAGCTCCCACTGAACCAGAAGATATCGATATGATTGATGCACCACCCAACTCGGAGGTATTGGTTATTGATGAGATCGATCCCTGCATAATTGAACTTGAGCCTCAAGCATCCCCAGTTGAGGAACTTGAAAGCTTCTCCGTAGACCCCCGAGACCCATCCAAGGTGCTAAAAGTAGGCAAGGGCTTATCCAACATTTTAAAGGAAAAGATTAAAGATTTCTTTAGTCAAAACATTGATATCTTTGCGTGGAAGCATGAGGAAATGGTGGGCATAGACCCCAAGTTCAGTTGCCACCACCTGAAAATCGATCCTAAGGTTGACCTGTACAGACAAAAAAGGAGAGCCCTCAATCCTGAAAGGTATGAGGCTCTGAAGGAAGAGGTTCAGAAGCTCATCCAAAACGACTTTATCAGGGAGGCTACCTATCCGAGGTGGGTCTCCAACCCAGTGTTAGTAAAGAAACACAATGACAAGTGGAGGGTGTGCATCGATTTCACCAACCTCAACAGAGCTTGCTCGAAAGACAGCTTTCCTCTCCCAAGAATTGACCAACTAGTAGACTCAACGGCTGGGCACGAGTTGTTGAGCTTTATGGATGTTTACTCCGGCTACAACCAAATACCCATGCACCCGGCCGATGAGGAGCACACCTCTTTCATCACAGACCGAGGCCTTTATTGTTATAGGATGATGCCCTTCGGGTTGAAAAATTTCGGAGCGACTTACCAAAGGCTTGTCAACAACATGTTTATGGACCTCATCGGTAAGACAATGAAGTTATGTTGGTAAAGAGTTTGGAGACAGAGGACCATATAAGGCACCTCAACAGTACCTTCCAAATCTTGAGAAGATATAGGATGAGGCTCAATCCTCTCAAGTGTGCCTTTGGGGTACCTCCGGCAAATTCTTAGGATACATGGTCAATCAATACGGAATTGAAGCCAACCTGGAGAAATTGAGGCCCTATACAAGATGAGGTCCCCCCAAAAGCCAAAGGAAGTGCAAAGTTTGATCGGGCGAGTGGCCACACTTAACCGCTTCGTCTCCAAAATTACAGACAAATGCCTCCCATTTTTCAAAGTACTGAAAGTTGGGAAGAAATTTCAATGGAACGAGGAATGTGAAGAAGCCTTGCAAGGCCTGAAAAGGCACCTCGGGCAGGCCCCCCTCCTCTCCAAACCGAAGCCCGGTGAGACCCTACAGCTATATCTAACCGTTTCCAATGAGGCCATCAGTTCGGTTCTAACCCGAGAAGAGGGACCACCCAACTCCCCATTTACTATACAAGTAAAGCACTCCTATCGCAGGAAACTCGTTACCCCGATATGAAAAAGCTCACTCTGGCCTTGATCACGGCCTCCAGGAAATTGAGACCTTACTTCTAAGCTCATACCATCCATGTACTGACAAACTTTCCCCTGAGGCAGGTACTCCAAAAACCCGATGCCTCAGGAAGATTGTTGAAGTGGGCAGTAGAGCTAAGTGAATTTGATCTCGTGTTCAAGGCTGGGGCAGCCCTCAAGGGTCAAGCCTTGGCTGACTTTGTGGCAGAATTCACCAACTTACCCGAGGTAGATGAAATCATAGAACCCATCGACCCGCCTACGTGGAACTTATTCGTGGATGGGTCTGCTGGAGACGCCGGCTCAGGTGCTGGAGTAGTCCTCATTAGCCCTGAAGGTCACAAGCTAAACTCAACGGTGAGGTTCGGGTTCAAGGCTACCAACAATGTAGCAGAATACGAGGCACTACTTGCAGGCCTCAGGCTGACCAAGGAAATGCAAGTAAAGAGGCTCCTCATCAGTAGTAACTCCCAGCTGGTTGTTAGCCAAGTAAATGATAACTTCTCCACCAAGGATAAAACGATGACCTCCTACTTGAAAATGGTGATGAACCTCATCCCATCCTTTGACAAATTCGAACTAACCCAGATCCCTCGCATCGAAAATTCTCATGCGAATGCACTCTCCAAGCTCGCTAGTAGCAAGGATTCAGAACTTCTCATGGTAGTACCTATAGAGCACCTCCTCCTACCATCGACCGAGGCCCCAATATCATGTGGGTCGCGGGGACCCCCACCTGGATGCAGCCGATCGTAGCATACCTTAAAGACTAGGTACTTCCCACTGACAAGCTTGAGGCCTACAAGTTAAGGAGGAGGTCAGCCCACTTCCTTTTCATTGATAATGTTCTCTATAAGAGAAGCTTCTCCTCCCCACTCTTACGATGCGTCGGAGGAGAAGAGGCTAATTACACATTAAGAGAGGTCCATGAGGGCGTGTACGGCAATCACTCCGGAGGTCTATCTTTAGTGCAAAAAATATTGAGGCAAGGGTACTACTGGCCTATCCTGAAAAGGGACACCCTCGAGTTTGTACGAAAGTGTGACAAATGCCAACGATTCTCTTCGGTACAAAGACAACCGTCATAGGATTTGACTGCGGTCTCCAGCCCTTGGCCTTTCTCAAAGTAGGGTGTGGACCTCATAGGTCCTCTACCTAAAGGTAGAGGAGGTGCAAGCTTTGCGATTGTGGCCATCGATTACTTTACCAAATGGGTTGAGGCTGAACCACTAGCAAAACTTACAGAAGCAAACACTTCCAGATTCTTATGGAAGAATATTATATGCTGGTTCAGGATTCCCTATTCAATCGTCTCAGATAATGGTAGGCAATTCGAAACAACAAGAAGGTCAGAGCACTATGCGAGGAACTCGGCATCAAGAAGCATTTCTCCACGCCTCACCACCCACAAGCAAATGGCCAGGTTGAGGCTGTCAACAAAACAATCAAACATGTCCTAAAAAGGAAGCTTGACGTGTCAAAGAGGGCTTGGGTGGATGAGCTACCACAAGGACTTTGGGCGATCCGAACCACCACGAGGACCCCAACCGGGGAAACACACTTCCTTATGGCATTTGAAACTGAGGCAATGAGCCCCGTTGAGGTCGGACTCCCATCTCCAAGACGTCTGCATTTTAGTGAGATGATAAACGACGAGCTTAGGAGGTGTGACCTCGACTTCATTGTTGAAAGAAGCGATGACTCCCAGTCGAAGCTCGGTACATATCAAAGGAAGATGTCGAGGTACTTCAACTCAAAGGTAAAGAAGAGATCATTCTGAATCAATGACTTGGTTCTTAGAAGAGTTTTCCTTTCCTCAAAGGAACCCAGTTCCGATTTCCTGGGTCTGAAATGGGAAGGCCCATATAAAATTAAAGAAGAGATCCGGCCTGGGACTTATTGGATTGAAGACATGAACGGCAAGACCCAACCCCGTCCATGGAACATCGAGCACCTCAGAATCTATTACCAATGAATGTACCACCTCGCTGGATGATCTTTTCCAGCTCTTGTAACATTTCTATGGTTCAATAAAATTCTGTGATTAAATTAACGTGTCACATTTCTACCTCACCTCGGAGGAGAGGCAAGCGTCCATTTCTTGGCCACCTCGCTTGAAATCCGAGGCGCATGCACATGCCCCCTTTTTTACGAAGCTGAACGTCAAGAGGAGAAGTCTCAACATGGTTGCACCATCTACCATGTTGGGAAGCGTCATCACATCGAAGGAGAGGCAAGCGTCCATTTCTGGGCCACCTCGCTTGAACTCCGAGGACTATGCACATGCCTCCCTTTTTGACGAGGCTGAACGTCAAGGGGAAAAGCCTCAACATGGCTGCACCATCCATCATGTTGGGAAGCGTCGTCACCTCGGAGAAGAGGCAAGCGCCCATTTCTGGGCCACCTCGCTTGAACTCCGAGGCGCATGCACATGCTCCCTTTTTGACGAGGCTGAACTTCAATGGGAGAAGCCTCAACATGGCTGCACCATCCATCATGTTGGGAAGCATCGTCACCTCAGAGGAGAGGCAAGCGCCCATTTCTGGGCCACCTCGCTTGAACTCCAAGGCGCATGCACATGCCTCCCTTTTTGACGAGGCTGAACGTCAAGGGGAGAAGCCTCAACATGGCTGTACCATCCACCATATTGGGAAGTGTCGTCACCTCGGAGGAGAGGCAAGCGCCCATTTCTGGGCCACCTCGCTTGAACTTCGAGGCGCATGCACATGCCTTCTTTTTTGATGAGGCTGAACGTCAAGGGGAGAAGCCTCAATATGGCTACACTATCCAGCATATTGGGAAGCGTCGTCACCTCAGAGGAGAGACAAGCGCCCATTTCTGGACCACCTCGCTTGAACTCCGAGGCACATGCACAGACCCCTTTTTGATGAGGCTGAACGTCAAGGGGAGAAGTCTCAACATGGCTGTACCATCCACCATGTTGGGAAGCGTCGTCACCTCGGAGGAGAGGCAAGTGCCCATTTCTAGGCCACCTCGCTTGAACTCCGAGGGGCATACACATGCCTCCCTTTTTGACGAGGCTGAAAGTTAAGGGGAGAAGCCTCAACATGACTGTACCATCCACCATGTTGGGAAGCGTCGTCATCTCGAAGGAGAGGGAAGTGTCCATTTTTGGGCCACCTCGCCTTAATTCCGAGGCGCATGCACATGCCTCCCTTTTTTACGAGGCTGAACGTCAAGAGGAGAAGTCTCAACATGGCTACACCATCCACCATACTGTACCACTTGAACTTCGAGGCTCATACACGAATCAGAGTAAAATTCCAAGTCCGGCTGCAACGATTTATTCTTAAGACCTCCTCAGGTTACGTCTATTAAGTTTAAGTACAATTCATTTGCTTAAGTCCAATATTGGTCATAACTTTCATACAATTTATTTGTTAAAGTGATTAGAGTTGGGATACCCAATTAAAGTTATTTAGTTCTTCAATCAATATTACGTTCAATTACTTAACAAGGCCAATACACTTCAGAGAAAGGAACAACATTAAACGAAAAAGATATTATATTGATTTTCAATTGAAATTACAAAGGAGGGTCTGAGGCCAGTACATCATGAATAACTGAAAAGAAAACTATCCTAAGCCTGCGAAGGTGATGAAGGAGCTTCAGCAGCTGGGACTTCCGCAGCTTGAGCGTTAGAATTTGCTTCTCTTGCCTCTGCTGCTTCATCTCCAACCGCCTCATCAGCTGGGGTTTGAGGCACCTCGTCCACAAACTCCGACCTGAGTTGCGACGGGTCCTGATTTGGGTACAACTCCTCAGCCCACTCCATCACCTCGGCATAAGCAAAGCTCCTCCAGTAGGTGCTGAAACTCTGGTACTCTACAGTATTGTGAAAATTGGCAATGTAGTCCTTCACTGCCTCCTTCCTTGCATTTTGGGCTTCCTCCCTAGCATGGGTTGCATCATCGACATACCAATTAATTTGGCCCTCGATGAACTTGTATGCATCTTGGGTCCCTGCCAGCTCCCTGTTAGCCTTCTCCAAGGCTTCGGCTGTCACCCTCTGGTGGTCATTGGAAACCTCCACCTTCTTTGTCAAGGAGGCTACCTCGCACTGGGACTCATGCACCTCCCTCTTTAACGCCTCTATTTGGGCCAAGGTAGACTCCAACTTGGCCGATTCTTCAAGTTTTTGGGCCCTACATACCTCAGCCTCGACCCTGGCTGCCTTCAGTTCCTCTGCAAGCGAGACTGTCTTCCTCTTTGAGGCAGTGGTCCTCGTTTAGAAGTCAGTGAGGGCGTTCCTGCATTCCAGTGCAAGACCAAAGGTCCTAACACTTTGGCTCACAAAAGCCTTGGTCAAGTCCGTCGCATCACAGGAGGAGGCGTGCAACTGCCACCGATCCGTCCAGAATCTATAAAAACTTTCTGTGGCGCTTCGAATCTCAGGTGGGAGGGCCTCCACCAATGCTTGGGCCAGAGGCTCCTCCCTGTCGGCAAGGAAGCTTGGAGACTTGCCTTGTACTCGAACAGGTTTCTCTTTGGTAGCCTCCTCCTCAGCCACCTCGGCTTGCCTCCTTGCAGCCTCCTCTCTTGCCTCATCAGCCTCTGCACGTCTGACCATTTTAATCTTAACCGCTTTCGAGGTGGCTTCTAGTAGCTTCGGCATTCGGTTTCTTTGCCTTGGGACACAGAACTCCCAAATTTTCTAGGTGAGCTAGAGATGTGCACGAGTTTCCTCTTCTTCGCCTCCTCAGGGACTTTCTCCTTCTCCTGAGGCTCCTTGGCCTTTTCTGGCTTCTGGGGGGTCCCCTCTTCGGAAGCCCGCAAGGTGCTATCCTTGGAGAGTCGTTCAACTCTGCCTCGAACCTCCTTGGCACCACTTGACCCCCGCTTCAGGGGCCTCGCCTTCACAGTGGAAGTTGCCCTCAGTTTGGACGCCATGTCAGGAGCTGGTTACTCCTTCCTCTTAAAATTATTTGCAGAACACAGCGCGTCAGTACCAATACGAAAACACAAAAATATACAGTGTCGGAGCTTCATACCTTTGGAGGCCATCAGTTCGAAGTCCAGGAAGTAGCGACTCCCGTTGATGAGGTGATCGAAGTGGCGAAGCTTTAGAGGTCTCTTGTAAATATCCTCTATCACTTCAAACTCTTCCCTGCTCAGCTCGAACCTCGTACTGCAATCTGCAAACGAGGCATCAACAGTTAGACAAAAAATTAAAGCTATAAACGGAATGCAAACTACTTAGGGTGGGAGACTCACGAGTTTTGTAGTACTTGATTGGTACTGTGCAAGACAGGGCTTTATCTCCTTCCACCGCCTGCCACCTGCCCCTCACCCAGAACCACGACTCCTTCCACCCCTTTATGGAAGAAGGCAGCCCCACCACAAAGGTGCATGGGCCCCCAGGGAGTCAAATAATACCACCCCTTAGACTCCTTACCTATTATCCTAGACTGGAATAGGGTTATGAAAACATGGAGAGGCATGTCCTCCCCAAGTGACACTTCCTTCCACAGGAAGTACGAGCAGACCAACTGGCTCCAACCGTTTGGCAGAACCTGGGTCGGCGACAACATGAAATTCCTCAGCACAGCCCTGAAGAAGGGGTGCAAAGGAAGACACATACCTGCCTTAAATAAATATTCGCTCACTGCCACGCACCCCGACCTCGGATAACAGGCTCGCTTATGGGCCTCGGGCACTAGCATTTCCACATAATGAGGTACACAGTACCTCTTCCTTATCTCCCCCAACCTCTTCGACGTCATATTCGAAGGGACTCTAGACACCCTCAACTCTATATTATAATCTACCTCCTCCTTGGTCATAGCAATCTACTCAACTTAGGAGTCCCCCTATAACTAGACCCCCGACCAAACGATGTGACTGTGACCAACTCCCTACCCGAAGTCGACTCCATCTCAGAAAGCAACTGAGAACATAATAAGAGGAATTTTTGTGAAAAATACCTACTGAAAAACTACGTGAACAGAGTTTGCCGAAAAAGCAGTGGACGGAATTGTCTCAACGCCGGAATGTCTAAGCTCTAAAAGGAGAAATCAGATTGCAAGTGCTGAAAAATTCTGAAAATGGAAGTTCTCTCGCCTTTTATAAAGGATCCAGACGAATCCCCACCTTCAGATCGAATCTCATTCAATCTGAACCCTTCAGTTTAAATCAAATCCAAGGCGTAGAATTCAAATAGTTTTTTAAACCTACGCCTCAAATTCAAGCGTGTCCCCCACGCGCCTCATCCAATGCGTCTGCTTCTAGAAGCTCCAGCTGTTCTAATAATTACGATTTTAATTTGACCGCGGCATGCACCTTGGAAGTCGCAACGGTTCAGTAAAGTCCACACATTACATAAATGACTATACTTGGACTTGGAGACTATTGTTACGTGTTGTCATACTTGGCCAACAAACTTGGGCCTATGGCCCACTCAATCTGAGCCACGTGGCACTCCAGTCGAGGTGACATGTATGGCCGAGGCCCTTCATGTCGAACTCCATATACTGAGGCCTGTGAAGATTTTCAAAGCCTTGAAGCGGAAGTAATACATGAGCGGCAGAAGCCCCCGAACCATGAAGGAACGTCTTTCATGATCACATCTCCTAAGAGATCTTCTACATAAAGATCTTGTTTGAATGATTGATGGAACATTTATCATGAGTGCTTATGTAAAGTCTTATCACTAGTATGGGGGTTCTGCACAAGTAATAAATGCGCAGCAAGCAAACAAGTCAAGGATGTCTACGATTGGATGTTTGAATTAAGGAGATGAGGCCACGTGCCACCTCATCTAAGGGCTGTCATTTCACATGTAACACTATAAATACTTCCCTTGTATAACATTGAAGGGCTAATGCAAGAATCAATACAAGAACCACATTTTACTCTCTCTTTCATATTATTTTACAACACAATATGAGTCCATACATATTTACATGCACTCGCATGAGCACCGATTGATAATTATTGTACGATCGGATTAAGAACATCCCGCCAGATTCCGAACGTTCTCGTCTCGTGTCGTTGAGCTATTCTCACGCCCCTGATTCATTCATTCTAGACCGTCCACGTGTCTTAACGTGTAGGACTTTCGCTCATATGTGCGCAGGTGGGTCCGACATCTATTGGCAACACTTTTTGGGGTCAACAATTTCCACGTAGATACATTGAAAATGAAATATATAATTGTAACATTGTAATGAATCTAAACCAAAGAAACTGACTATTTTCGCCATATGCTCATCTACCTTGTACTAATTCTATGGGTATCTAATCGACATCAGGCATGAAATATGCTATTTGTTAACACGTTTAAACATTTGTCATAAGGGACGAAATCAGCAGTTCTCATATATTAAAAAGAAACAACTTAGAGCCATTATAGCAATTTTAGCAACTCATTAAGATGATATCAAATATTCAGAATACGAACAATGGTCTTTATGTTATACAAGTGGCGTGGCGATATTAAAATTTGCATTATCATCCGCAAATGCTGTGGTATATAAGTAAGATCTGTTATGTCAAAATGTAATTCCAGTCACTAACTTCAGTTTTGTTCTTGGCAAATAATGTGAACTATGCGCTGCATAAAGACCCTTTGATAGAAGAACGAAAGCTGTTTAGACAAAAATTAGGGAAAACAAAACTTTAATAGGATATGGCTCTTTCGATGCAATAAACCAATGTGAAGCACATTAATCGCGAGTAACAATTTTCCTTTCCTTCACATTAAATACGAGAAGTTTTCTTTAATTAGTCGTGAGAAAACTTATAAATTTTTCATCATTTATTATCGCAAGTAAAAATTTTCCTTTCCTTCTCATTAAGCACGAGATGTTTTCTTTAATTATTTATGAGAAAACATATAAAATTTTCATTTTTGACCTCATTTTCTAAAACTCATTTTCAATCACATTATTCTCCCAATAAAATAATTTTTGTACATAAACTAAGGGTCCGTTTGATTGCAAAGATAAAATTGAATTGAATTGAAAACAAATTTCAGGTAATTGAATTGCCTAAAAATTATTTTCCTGGGAATTGTAAATTAATTGTGTTTGATTGGTATAATTTTTCACGTGAAAAATGTTGAAATAAAAATATTTTTTTGGGTTCATTTAGCTTTGTTTTGCATGAAAATTGTTAATTAAAGGGATATATTTTACTGGTATTGGGGATGAAATTTGTTTCTATTGCAAAAAAAAAATAATAATAATAATAAATTAAAATTAAAAAAATTAAAAAAAATTCAAGAAATTCAAGAAAGTCATCTATCTTTTAGTGTTCGTTTGACTTTGTTTTACATTAAAATTGTGGGAAATATTTTTTTAGAATAATTTTTAAAATTTGTTTCCATTGCCAAAAAAAAAAAATTGAAAAAAAAATATAGCTACAGTGGCTGGAATTCGAATTCTATGAAAACATGGAAAATTGCTAGTTCTCAAGAATAAAAAGAAAGCAAATTCCTTGAAAAAAAGCCTACCTAGAAGATAGAAAATAGAATTGATTTTCCATTTTCCATGGAAAACTTGGTACAATCAAACAGGGCCTAATATTTTTTTCTTATTTTAGAACACACATTCTAAGTAAAATAATAATAATAATAAATAAATAAAAATAAAAATCACTTCTCACAAATCTATTACTCAAAAACTCTCCTACCAAACAGGGCAAAATGCCCCGTAATATTTTTTCTTTTTGGTGTGAAATTCTCTATTGGGTAACAGATTTTGGTTCTTCAAATCCATTCCATTTTCACTTCACCTGAGCTTTTTGTGTTGGACAAATGAATGATATTTTTCTTTGGCTAAAGCCTCTTGTCCCGGGCCATATAGGCCTGGGATTTCCCAGGGGGACACATGTTCCCCCTATAGGTGGGCAACCGTGCTACAGAGCCTGGGGATTAAATCTCAGGCTCCAATCCAGGGCGGAGGTCGGTTGTTGATTTTCTGCACTTGGGGGGCCCATCATCAAAATCGGGGCAGAGGCTGTAGAGGTGGCAAAGCCTCTGCCCCTAGAATGGAACCCGGGACTTCAGCATTTTCCATAGGCTGGGAGCATTTTGTGTTAGACAAATGAATGATATTTTTCGTTGGCTAAAGCCTCTTGTCCCGGGCCACATAGGCTCGGGATTTCCCGGGGGGACACATGTTCCCCCTATAGGCAGGCAACCGTGCTACAGAGCTTGGGTTTAAATCCCAAGCTCCAATCCAAGGCCGAGGTCGGCCGTTGATCTTCTACACTTAGGGAGCCCACCATCAAAATCGGGGGCAGAGGTGGCAAAGCCTCTGCCCCTAGAATGGAACCCGGAACTTCAGCATTTTCCATAGGCAGGGGGTCTGTCTCCCCCCCAGGAAATCCCGGGCCTATGATTTCTAGCAAATTTCTTTTTCTTTCAAAAAGACAGTATGAACTAATATCTTAGTATCACAGTTTCACATTTTCTGTGCTAGAGAACTTGTATATTTTCCTATAATATATCAAAGTTCCACCTGTTTAATATTATAATTTTTAGGGTCTTTGCCTCCTATATGGTTACCAGGATAAAATTGCTCTTGGTGCTGCAAAGGGTCTTGCTTTTCTTCATGAAGAGGCAAAAAGACCTGTGAAATATTGCAATATTTATATTCTGTAAGTTCCCTGCGCTTGTTGGTTAACCACATTCATGTAAAATGCATTTTCCCTTGATAACTGATTTTTCCAGGAATATAATGTCAAATTTTCTGATTTTAGACTTTCTAAAGATGCTCCAGATGAAGGAAAAACTCATTTTTCTACCCACGCGAGGGAGCCTATGGTTATGCTGCCCCAGAATATGTCACGACAGACGAGTTTTTTATTCTTCTTTAAATGCTAAGTAATGTTCCTATCAGAAGGACAGGGATTCAAAAACTGGAATAAGAGAACAGAGTCCTAAGATAACTAGAGAAACCTATAGAACAAAGGAAAAGTTCAACTGAAATTTAATGGCTTTAGTAATAGGAAATCATTTCATCTGAGATTATACTACAGCCTCAGCTGAGCTGACGTTTTCCATTCTGAATCTTATACAACCATAGCCGAAAGTCCTCCCTGCTCAGCATCACTCATTTGCTCCGTTGGAATTACTGCATCAACTCCACAACTGAATCTTATGTACAAGTACGACTTCTGTGGTTAACTTCAATATTAAGACAGGAATTTGGCCTATTTAAATGTGTATTTTTTTTATTAAGGTACCATGAACTAAGGTAAGGACAGATGTGATGAAATTTTTCTATGCCCCAGTCACCTGCCATGGAACATTTTATGTTGTAATGTTGCCCGTTTGTCTCTACTCACAAGGCGTTGCGAAGGCTGCTACGGATGGGTTCATTACACTTATCTCAAACTTATTGCTTGTTTATGGCATATCTTGCCTTCATATCATTCTATACCCTTCTAGTGATGCTTAGGAGGCTAGGTGTTTTCCCATCTCCACAGAAAATATGTATGCAAATTTATGGATAAGAATGTTCAAACTTGATCAAAATGTTTCAAGTGTAATTTCTGGGATTTAGGAAGGATGCTTTCTTGCACCAATAGCCCTTCATATGATGTTTGTTACAGTGGGGTATGTTAGATGCCTCTGAATAATTGTTCGAGGTTTTTTACGATGTCTCTTTTTTATTCTGATTGAATTCTATCCTTATCTGTTACAGGACATCTTACATCAAAGAATGATGTCTATAGCCTTGGCGTTGTCTTGCTCGAGATGCTCACAGGTGGAAAGATCTATGGCCAAGGGGAACTTTTATCTAAAAGGTGACCAAACAGCAGCACAGTTGGTCAGATGAGCAAGGTGTGCTACTATTAATAAAATCATGTTCTGAAACATGCAGCAGGAGAACAGAAAATAAAGTCCTCAATTTATAAACAATCGAGAGATTCATGTACATGGCGGTGTTCAACCTCGACTATAACAACAATAAGATCATTTGATAACTGTCTTGATTAGATGACAAAATGATGTTACAAAGCAAAAACTTAAACTGTGCTGGCCTGTTTTATTGTAGTCTGATCTAGTCCCTCTTGCTGGACAGCAAATCATGGAACATATTTACAGTCGCAAGGATTTCCTGAACATGAAATGAATCCCCGATCAAGAGACATCATTTGGCAGTTTCATTTAGTCATTTCCACAGCCCAATTTCGCTTGTTGGATCCATACTTGTATATTTTAGCCCAGAAGAGATAGTGCAAGAAATTCAACGTGCTGAGGACGCACATTAGCCAGTAGAATCTCTCCAGGTGATGGTGATTTAAGTTTCTATCAGAAAGCCATGGCTTGTGCTTGGAGTCACCTGTTGCACTGTTCACTATCGACACAATTACAGTGCTAAGGTAGTATCCCATGGCCAACGATGCCCAAGAAAGAGAAGTGGCCAAAGATCTCATGCTAACTGGTGCCTCCGTGAAGAAAAATTCCAGTAAGCCGGCTAGGGTGAAGAGATCAGCTGATCCAAGAAACAAGTACTGAAGTGCGATCCAGAAAAACGTAATGGGCAATGGTTGGGTGGAGTCGAGTAAACCCGAGTTAGCAGCTACTCTCTTGCGCTTAATTTCAACCATGGCTGCCACTGCCATGGCTAGTATGGAGAGAACCAGACCTATTCCAATGCGCTGTAAGTGTGTAATGCCAGTCTCACTTTTTGTTACTCTTCGTGCGAATGGAACTATTAAATGATCATATACTGGTGCCAGGATCATGATGAAGACTACAGGGAAAACTGGAAGCGAAGCTGGAGGGACTTTTAGTGATCCCAGTTTCGTATTCATGGTAGCAGCTTGTTCTACGGAGAATGTGGAGAGTTGAGCAAGACAGCAATTGAGCATGACAGTGCAAACGAAGACGGGTAGAATTTTGATTACAATCTTGACTTCTTCGACTTGCTGTACTGAGCATTTTAATGCATCGAAAGTTGGCTTGTATATGACTGCTCTGTTGAGGAACTTGAGACTTTGAGATGGGGATTCAAATGTTTCTACAACTTTGTCATGATTTTCTGTAGTCACTTCTTTAGAGGGTGGAGTCGGGGAAGGGCTTGTGGCCATATTTGCAATTGCATTGCTTGGACTTCTTGCCATGCAACTATTTAACATGGCACCAACCAGAACCTGTTCAATGAAGCAAATTATACTCGACTGGACATGACAGACAATAGACAAACATTTGTTTCTCTTTTGTAATAGACGTACCTTAAATATTACTGTAAGTGGGCTCCCATTAGGTATTTTGTTCCTGTAAAATTTTGAGCCTGCTAAAAAGATTGGAATTGACAACAATATTGTCAGTGTGGAAATTCCAAACCCCCATTCCCATCCCTTGTTGTCTTCAATCCACACCACCAATGTCACAGCAAAAAGAGCGCCAAAAGAGAGGCAGAACACAAAATAATTGAAGAAAGTTGATCTTTGCTTTCTTCCGTGAGGGGTGTTCTCGTCGAACTGCTCGGCCCCGTGGGCCGCTAACGACCCCTTAATGCCTCCAACGCCTAGAGCCACTAAATAGAGACCTAAGAAAAGCATTGCAGCCTTTGCACCATGAACTTGTTGGCATGGCAAATTGGCGGTGGCTGGGTTACATTTTGGTGGCTTTAAGGAGCCCGAGTGTGCTTGCACCGTCAGTAAAACCAGTCCCTGTTCCATAATCAAAATTCTTCGAGCAAGTTTAGTACACAATAGTGAACAATGTAGTGAATAAACTTTAAATTTTTTTCCCCTCTTTATACCAAAAAACAGCATCTCAACCAATTTAATAATATATTTAATCGAATTATTTTCAAATGAAAACTAAATTTATGTGCATTTAAAAAGGGTTTTTAATATTGCAGGGTACAAAGGCAATGCAAAATGTTGCAACCAGTGGTGACACCCTATTGGTTGAAACTTGAGTTCTTATCGGTAACGTAGAATGAGACAAAATATTAATGCAAAACACAAAAGCAAAAATAAATGGATATTGAAAATGAAGTTTGCATTTGTACTAACATCCCACGCAAAATTATGGGTCCATTAAAAAAAACAACAAAAAGCTTAATAGTCAAGTCTTTACTAAAATATGTCATCTCTAGATGGCGATTTTCAATTTCAATATATTAATCGCGACATCAAAAATAATATCTAGAGAAATTTACGTATTTATATACGTGATATTGAACCAATAAATATGATCGTTATAAGACGAGACATAATATTAAATGTTGGTTTGTTGACGATGTCACAACAAGATTTCTTATTGGCCATTAGAAGGGGGAAAGTATTTTGCCCATTAAACTATATGTTTGACTTGTGAAATTGAAAAACATAATAAACAAAATAAAGATAACAACCAACCGATTCTTGTGTATCTTATATTTGTAATCTACGCGCAAAACTAGCAAGTAGGCCGGTGGTGTGATCTCAACAATCTTGACCATTGGAAAATTCTTCTAATAATTAATAACTCTCCAAATTTAATGATTTTTACGACGTCTTTTACTAAGGATATACAAGTATTCTATACGTAATGTTCTCATTGACCCTTATATTGTCTTCCCTTTTTAAGTATTTTGCACGTAACATTCTCGTTTAACCCTTTCTTATGGACTAGTCAAGGTTTATATACATTGAAATATCTAGTTATTAATACAAAATGTTCTATAGGTGCAAGTAGTTCATGGGTCACTTTCTTCCAAGAAAGAGGGACTATGCATCATAAAAGTGTGAAAAAGCATCACTACTTGCTAAATTATTCACATTTTCTAACTTTTGATTCAAGCTTTCAAGCAGTTGCTTCAGCTGACTAAAACTTGAAACAATTCTATCAAAAACCATTGGCATATTTGATATGCAGTATTCAGATAAGGCTCGACAATGCTATCCAACCCGAAATTTGTTCTAAAAGTCAAAATAATCCAAAGATTGTTTCAAGACATAGGGATTTTACCAGGAATTCAATTACTGCACTGATCAGATAGATGTGATAAGTTGTGAATAAAGCATCAGACAAAAAGCCACCAAGGAGTGCAAGAAGAAAGGCTGTGCCCATAAAATTTGTGACAGAATTTGCAGAATCTGTGGGGGGAAAATGCATGAACTCCTTTAGG
Source organism: Olea europaea var. sylvestris (assembly GCF_002742605.1). Taxonomy (NCBI): domain Eukaryota; kingdom Viridiplantae; phylum Streptophyta; class Magnoliopsida; order Lamiales; family Oleaceae; genus Olea; species Olea europaea. The sequence goes on along the minus strand of NC_036247.1, from coordinate 13,146,201 downwards.
TATAGCACCAAGTTGCTGGCATTTGCCAAATATGCTAAATTCTCCAACACCTCCACCACTGCACAAAATTAATATTCACAAGAAAATCACAGATAAGATTCAAAAATTGGCTAAGAACAAGAATTTAGCTTCTTTTTTCCTTTTTAATGTTATTAAGCAAGATCTAATTCACTGTATTAAACATGTTAACACTCGTGATTTGTAATAAACATTTTTAGCGGTGCAAAGTGGTTGAACGGTTAAAAGTTAAAACAAGATTCTTGTGACAGTGTCCAAATACACTGGCCTGTACAGCATTTATTGGTGAATAAATATGACAAAATAAAGAAGATTTTCCTAAGAAAAGTCTATGATTAAACTAGGTTATTGAGTGAGGTCATACAAAATCCTCCATCACTTCATGGTGCCCTTTTTCACATTATATCAGTATATGCATATATATCACCTGTGGGGTGGGCGATCATTGATCAAGGTTCTTTCAGTTTTTACCCAAAACAAAGGAGGCAGCCAGCATGCCACCATGTTTGCCTCTTACTGCAGGCTTGTTCTTCCAATCTACATAGCCATCCCATGCGCTCAACTGATTTTCCACTTCCTGCAACAAGGAAAAAAAAAAAAGAAGAAACCCCAAACAGGGTACAAGAATGTTAAGAAAACTTACATAGAAAAATGAGAAAATGAGACAGAAAAGGAAGAAAAGAGGAACCCACCATTTTTTTCTCTTATAAATTGAGATCAGGAATCAAGAACTGATCAACGGTGGATCATTTAAATAGGTGGAGAAAAAAAGGGTACAAAAAAAGCTAGAAAGTTTTATACTTTTTCTGTTTTTTTTGTTGGATTTTTATTTTTGAATTAGGGCATTGTTTGTTGGGCACTCAGCACCAAGAAAAAAAAGAAGAAAGAGGAGGTTTTTATTGGCATAGGTTTGGTCTGAAAGATGTATAAATATTAAATACACACCTTGGGTTTCGGGGGGGGGGGGTGTAGGGGGGCAACAAATACTACTAAAAAGAAAAGATATTACAATAACTTTGGGTAATGTTTGACCAAAACCTAGATAATAAATGTAAAGACATTGATGCTCGGAGCATGCTACACAAACTGGGGGGCTGTGACGGGTCTTCGAAAGGCTCCTGTTTGAGCAGCAAAATTCTTGATGCCCCCACGATTGATGATCCCATTTATTGTGTGTTTATCATCGGTCATATTACTAATTGGCAACATTATAAAAATAAAAATAATAAAAAATAAAAAAGGTTGAATGTTTTTACTTATTTTCCTGATGATTATAGGTAGGTATGCAAATATGCAATTAGTGTGAATGAAGAAAACGAATTGATTCTTTCATTCTCAGTCACACGCGTTGCAATAGGATCCTTTAAATTAATATTTGATTTATCACAAAGGAATCCATGGGGTAGAGGCACTTGTGACACTGGTTTAAGGAATTGGAGAGTTTCCATCATCTCTAATTGTTGGAACATAACATTTTAAGAACAAGATACCAAAAATAAAATTGAGAATTATGTAAAATAATTGGAACGTTGTTTAAGAAATTTTTTTATGTGCAATCAGGAAAGTTAACAAATCGGGTTCTTGGTGTCCGATCCTGCATCTCTATAAAAAAAGGATGGCCTACCATTCTTACACTATTGACAAGTCGGACCTTTAGACTCTAAAAAGACCAGTTTAAACAATGACCGTCGTAATTGAAAGAAATGCAATGATTCACAATTACTAACTATTCTCACCTAACCATCAACTACTTTCAGAATGACAAGTGATAGTTGTGACAACACCACCTTATTTTTATTAATCACAAGATAGTAACGACTACATAACATGAGGTAATCATTGCCTGTTGCCGCAGTTGCGACTTAGACATAATGATGACCTATGTGACCGAATTCAACTACCAATCACGAGTCCAAGATTTTGAATGGTGGCACGCCCTTTTGGACAGGGATTTATGTGCATTAGAATAAGTCTCCAAAGTGTATACTACACAAAATTTTTGGAATTTTTTGTCTACAATTAGCGAATTAACCAGTTATGACATACTAAGGAAAAATAACATAAGAGATGATACAATAGGTCACATATTCATATTTCTAAGAATGCAATGGCATGAGCCACGTCCTATCTTTGAAAGCTTTACTAAGATATCACAAAAAAATATGGGTAGTCGAAGCAAAATTGTTGAGAGTCGTGTAGCAACGAACTACTCACTACACATCACATTCCTCTCGTTAATATTGAAGTCATTCTAAATAGCAAAGGAGAGCGCATTGAGCAAGGTTAATGCCTTGGCATCGTTTGGTAAAAAGCGGATATCAAATCTACGACCATATATGCTGAAAATAAAAGAGATTATTAAATGATTTAATAATAAATATTCAGCCAATTTAGATGGACTTTTTAGGTGGGCTCCATATAACATTAATGATATCAATTAGGTGGTAATTCATCTTTGCAGTGTGGAGATATAAGAACAATAATGCTTTTTGTACATTCCATAGATTACATGAAGTTTGACATTCTTTACAAATTCAAAATGTATTTGGCGGGAATGTGTGTTGAAATCAAGAACTATCTAATCATATGCTGCCACGTGGAACAATGCCAAAGATGATGAAAAGACAATGTACAAGTAGCATGGTCCATATAAGAAATTGGCTAAACGAAAACTTGTGTGAATCTCCGAAGTGTGTCTTGAAAAGCATAATTCACATAGTAGTTGTATTTGTTTTTTTATTTTTAATTTTTTTTAATTTTTTGGTCACCAAATAGAAAATTCTTATTCAACTAAAATGCCACAGCACATGACGAATTAAAGAGAGAACTATAAATCAACCAGTGATGACATACTGAAAAAGAATAGCATAATAAACATGACAATGTACCACAATATTCCTATTTCTAGGACTGTAATGACATGGGTCACATCTAGTCTCCAAAAGCAATGCTAAGATATCAAAAAAAATATGGATTGTTGAAGCAAAGATACTGAGTTGTGAGGCCTTGACCTGTCTCACAACCTATCAGCTTTCTTATTAATACTGAAGTCAATTTAAATGGAGTTAAATAGGGTTATTAAGTGGTTTTAATAATGAATTTTTAGCCAATCTTGAGGAAGTTTTTACAGAGGTCTCGTTTCTAATTAACGACGTTAATCACGTGGTAATTAATCTTTATGTGAATGTTGTCTAAATGAAGATTTGTGTGAATTGGATTAAGTCTCCAAAAGTCTATATTGAAAAGCATAATCTTCATAGTTGTTGAATTTCTTTTAGCACCAAATAACAACCTTTTATTAATAGTGAAGCCATTCTAAACAGCAAAGGAGACCATTATGCATGGTTAATGCCTTAGCATCTTCTTGAAAAAAGCAACTACCAAACCTACGACCATAGTCCATAGTTGTTGAAACTAAATGTAATTCAATGAGATTATTGAATGATTTAATAATAGATTAATTTTGAGGGACTTTTATGTAGGTCTCTTTTTTAATTAGTGACGTTAAATTAGGTGATAATTAATCCTTGGTATAAGGAGATTACAATGATATCATAAGTTGGCTAAATGAAAACTAGTGTGAATTGGAATAAGTCTCCAAAGTGTTTACGTAGAAAAGCATAATCCTCACAATCGTTGGAATTATCTTAATATCAAATAGCAACTTTTGTTCAACTAAATTATTGAAATGTACGATGAAATAAAGAAATGACTACAGATCGATCTAGTGATGATATGCTAGGGAAAAAAGGACCAATGGACCATGCCACATTTACCAAATTTTTTATCTAATCTTTTATTGACTACTCACAATAAGAGGTGTAGACCACATTTCGGCTTCTCTCTCTCTCTCTCTCTCTTTTTTAATTATTCACGCAAGTCCCGCGTGCATGTGAGAGGAGGTAAACAATTCGGTACACCTTTAGGTGTACTAATAGAATTATTCGAAAAAAAAAAAAAAGCAAAAGAAGCAAGAAAATGGGTCATATAGTATTTCTATTCTTGGAATATAACGACATGGTCCATATTCCATCTCTGAAAACAATGTAAGATATCACCCAAAAAAATAAAAAAAATAAAAAAAAGAGGAAGAAGAAGAAAAAAGAGTCTACAAAGTGCATATGTTTCTTTTAATGTGATCAAAGAGTATATGTTGTTTTAAATTATGTTTTTAATGTCTCAAAATAAATGGGAATGAATCCCACGTTAAAATGTAAACAAAAAATGTGAACTAGCTTATGAAGTGTTGGATTTTCCTAAATTGGTAATTGTGTAACTCCCTTACGTAAATCTTAGGCTAGCCACGATGGCTCAATGCTATCTTCGGCTAGCCATATAGGAGCCACCCTTTGTGTGTGGTCTCGTGATCTCAATCTGCACCCGTGCACAGGGGTCTATAAAGGATCCTTTTCAAAAGATGTCATAATTTAGAATAAATACAAATAATTCAATAAATAGGTATGTCCAAAATCAATTTCCATCATTCCAAACTAATTTAGAAATAATTAATTTATATATGCTTCTCTCCCCTGAATTCTATCCAAATTATTTTTCAAGTTTTTCTAGCAATTTAATTTTTAGGTGTTGTTATTTCAATCAAATGAGAATAATTAGAGTTTGAATTTTCGAGCTTTAAAAGTTGTTATTTGAGTCAGTTGAATAGTGCACTAAAAATTCTAATTCGATAAGTATAAACTCTTGAAAGATGATCCATCTATAAGAAATTTGAAATTGTTTAGACAAGTGCTATGGTAACTTTTGGCCGCACCACAAAAGGCACTGTAGATTATTCATTCCAAAAGATGTTACAATTCAGAACATACACTAATTCTAAAATAGGCAGATCCAAATACGTACTCGATTAATACAAATTCTACACACTTCTTCTCTCCTAGATTATGTCCAAATTATTATTTGATTCTCATGTAATTCGAGTTTGAATTTTTTGAGCTTTCAAAGTTTGTTATTTCAATCAAATGAAGAGTATAATCAAACCCTTGTTTTGACTAACTTATTGACCTCAAGGAGATTTGCAACCGGTTTCACCAACAAGGTTGGTATAACTATATTATCTCTTGGAATAAGTGTTACTCCATATCTTAAAAGATATGTCCAATTGTTCCATTGCCATAAGTGATATGGCTGAATCTGCAGTAAGGAGTTTACAATTGCGTAAATCGCTTTATTTTAGTCTTCATTTATTTATTTTCTTCTTCTTCTTTTGACTGTCCATTCAAAATTCAGAGAACAAAAATAATGTTCTACTATTGTTACATAATTTTTACATTCTAAACATTGATATTTCGTCAATAAATAAAATAGTATAAAATTCACTTGTGAAACATAAATTATATTTTCTTATTCAGACTATATTTTGTTAATCACAAGATAAAATTTCAAAAAAATTTAGGGGCTGTTCTCTTTGTATTTCAGTTTTATAATTTTGAGTTTTGAATTCATTTTGAATTTTGTGTTTTGAGTGTCTGTTTTGAAATTGTTGAAAATGCGTTCTTTTTGCCATTTTGAAAAACTATTTCTCAAATGGAACCACTTCCCGTGTTTTCAATTTTTGTACTGAAAACACTCAAAACGACAAAAATGTCGTTTTGTGTTTTCTTCACAATTTTTTTTTTCGTTTTCGAAAACGGGAAAGAGAACGTGTTTTCACCGTTTTGAAAAATCGAAAACGGTCCGAAAACAACGAAGAGAACACACCCTTATTTGCTTAAGATTCGCTTTAATAAAGCCAAAAACTAATTCTTGAAACCTCGATCCCGATTCTCCTAATCTTTTAGCATTTCCTATTTTTGGTAAAATCCTTGACACGTCATTCCACTCTTCCACTTAAAGGGACATTTTGCTTAAATTGTTCGAATTAAAATTAATTGGTTTTGTTCATCCACATAAATACTTTGGTGGTAGCAACATTAAAACTTTTTGCAGTCCTTCAAATTGTGCCACGTTCGTAGTGGATTGTCATTGTTTTCTGACAAAGACAAACATATGAATTGAAGGGGCATGTAAGATGTTCCAATAGGTTTTGCTACATTGAATCCAACACATGTAAATAATACATATCCAACCTACACGCACACAAACCTATATCTAAAGATATCTATAATTAAAAATTTAGTCTTGAAAGAGATTGATATCTTTTTTACTCATTTAATTGGAACACTTTTCAAGGTTCAAATCATGGTTTCTTAAGTGGAGCATCGAAGAGTGAATCGATAAGCACTTCTTGTGACTCTCATAGTTGTAAATTTAGCCCGCGTTTGTTTCTCGTTTTTGGAATAATGAGAATGAAAAATATAGCCGTTACGGACCCTACACAAGAGATAGAAATTTAAATTTGGTGGCTTGATTTGACGGACAACGATCATATTTTTCATTTTAATGAGAAAATAATGAGAATCAAACATGAGCTTAATATCAATAAAAGTTTAAGAGACATCTGTGTGAACTTTGAATCTAAACTTTTAATTTTATTCACTCCCCTCGCCCAGTCCTCGACTCTTGTGAGCCTGGTGCCTTACTATTGGATTGGCGCCATTCTTTGCCTTAGCATGTGAAGCAGTAGAAATGATCGCTACCATCTTGCACTCAATCTACATGGTTGTGGAAGATTGTAATAGGTGTTTAAAACACCAACAATCCTTGAACATGAGCCTGCTTTTAAATTCGTCATCAAACTAAACACAGTTTTTATTCAACTCTTATTCTGATTAATGGAAGGTGGACGAGAGCTCCGGCGATAAACATTAAGCCAGCATTATTTTGAAAAAAAATAATATTTTGAATAGTGATTTTTGAGAGAACGTGTAATTAAAAAGTATAAAAAAAATTGAATTTACGTACAAAATATTTTATTATGTGAATGTATGGTTGAGAATTAAAGATTTTTGTTTTAAAATGAGACAAAACAAAGGCTAAATAGAATCCGAGGCTGATTTGGAACAACTTTCAGTACGAATTTTTTAGATAAAAGGAGTCAAACAAAACTTTAGATGGTGTGATTGAATTCCCTAAAATACCCTTGTTAGTTGTGAAAGCTTATGGGGCTCACTAACCGATTGTTAAAAGTACGTAGGCCACACATGTCACAATATGTAACACATGATCACTTACTATTGGCTAATGTAAGGGTATTTAAGTCCGACAAATTAACAATTTCACCAATTATTTTTAATTTGTTTTATGAATTAATTTATTTTATAACAAATTATGCTCCTATTATTCACGAATATCAAAGGAATAACTTCCTGGAGTTGCTCTCTGGATCGGGTCGAAAAACTCATAGGTCCAAAAAGAAAGATCAGGCCGCTAAGGAAGGTTAAACTGCTTTATAAAACCCGCAGTTGAAGTTTTAAAAAGAATAGAAAATAACTTCATGGAGTTGCTATATATTCTTTTTAGCATTTATATTCCTAGTAATCATATTCAAGTAGTATATATAGATTGTGGATTATAATACTTTTCCATAAAAGAATAATTATTTTTAAATTTTCTACATAAATACATTATTAATAAATGTTGCCTTGGTCTCTATGGCAAGAGGTCAATTACAAATTGGCTTGTCAGAGTTAAGCTCATAAGATGCTAACATGTGATACGAGTGGTGACAGAATGATGAACCTTTTTGCATGAAATAAATAAATTGTGTCCACACAAACTATGAAAAGTACTAATTTGAGATTATACCTAAATAGAAGGCAAACTCGGGGCTTTATAATTTATTCTACGGGTGAGATTTTTCTTCAAAATTATTGGAGTTGGACTGAACCCCTAGAATCAGGTCGAACCGGATTAGAATGGATTGGTTTAGTTCTATCAATACACCTGAAATTTTTATTAGTGTATGTAAGTCGAGTATGATTCTTAACAAAATTGGATCGAATCAAACTGTACATATTCTTACTTTATTCAATTTTTAGTTTTTTTTTAATTCCTATTGGAATACATAATAATTAAATTATATATAGTTACATAGAAGGATGTTAATATATAAAAATATATTATGAAGAGGTTGCACAAATTAATATAAATTGTGTCAAATAGTAAGTATGCTTATAGGTGAATAAACGGATAATAGATAATATATTTTCGTGGTTAGTATTAAAAATAAGTAAGTTATTGAATTGATAGTATGTATCCTTTTCTTATCGTTACCATGCTCTCGCGATCTTTATCAAAGGATGGATAAAAATTGTATGAAAAACCCTTGTTACCAACCTAGCTTGTTTGGTTGGCTTGCATTTAAAATTTACATTCCAAGAAAATAGGTCAAGACTTGTGTTTTAGAAAATTAAGTTAAAATTAATAATTTTAAAAATTATATTCGATCAAATAAGTAACCTAAAAAGTAATTAAAAATTTAAAACCCAACCAAATATGCTCTTAAATGCAAACAACCAAAGTATGCTCCATCGTCTTCGATTTGTGCTCGGCGTTTTTGTTCATATAAACTCTATTGAGCCGGTTCTGTTCTTATTTCCTCAACAGGTTCGGAATTTTGAGTTTTGACAACATTCGTGCTAACTTCGAAGATGCTCTCAAGATATATTTTTGTTTTGTTGTGGTATTAAGTTAGTAATTAACATTTGCACTTTCTTATGTTTGTATTTTAACATGTCATAAAGTGATCGAGACGCTTATAGAAAAAACAATATGTAGGATATAAGTAATGAAGGGATATGTATATGAACAAGAGGTACACAACATCTTGGTTCATGAAGAGATAATGCAAGCACCTAAACTTGGTGTGCATTTTGTATCATTTGATGACCTTTTGTCTATAAATAATTTGAGAAACAAGAAGGCATTTGGAGTTAAAAAAAAAAAACGTCACCATTGATTGGTAATATCAAAATTTGTTTTCTTATCTTTTTCTTGACTCGAAGAAAACAAAATCACCTTAATCATAATTCGCTGACTAAAATGGAGTGTCAAGCTAGGGTTAATTCTTCTATATTCAAAGATGGGAATTGCAAGATTAATTTCATTAAACTTGAGCATAATCAAGGGTTGAGTCCATAAAAATCACGATTTTACTCATGCAATAGAGAAACTATTATAGACGCTCAAAGAAAACTTGAATTGAATGATCGAGCTTGGATTGACATGGAAATATTTATCGATCATTTGAATGATAGTTGGAGATCGTGATAATGTCCTACTTTTTGTGGAATAAAAAAAGGATTGTAGAAATACATGATCAGAAAATAAGATTACAACTTGGTATTGGAGATGTTGAAGCATTCATAATCATTTTGTTCCAATACAAACAAAGAATTTAAGCTTCTTTTATATAAGGGTGTAGATGATAATGATTGAATCAAGAACTTATTTGGACTAATGCAAGGAGTATGTCAATTCATGAAGAATTTGGCGTATACAACCCACTTAACAAATAAATATGACATGCCATTTTCACTTTTTGTGGGTGTGAAATGTTCAATCTTACACTGCTACATACGTTCGGCTATTTCGTATTTTACAAGCATGTATGTTTAGACATGCACTGCAGTGCCATAATTTACAAAATGAATTTGATCAAATACAATAGATGAAAAAGGATGTGTGGAGTCAAAGATTTATTCTCTTTTTGTGGCTACCGCTACCCTATCTAGATCATTAGACTGTGAACAAGAAATAGTTGCATTAATGTGAAAGAATTTTCAAGAAATTCTAATCTACTTAACTAGGGCATCTTGGTAGGAGGAATGTTGGAATACATTTTGCCGGACTCATTTATTCTCATCACGTTGGTTTCAAGTAGTAACTCAAAGCTATCTAATGGATTTTAAATAATCATCATATAAAGGATGAGCCCTATCTCCTCCGGAACATATTCCCTTAACCAAATGATAAAAGAAACATCCTTCTATGCGTGACGCACCTTATCATGAACTTCAAAATATACTTATCTTTTTTTTTTTTTAATAAAAATTCAAAATAAGACAACTTTTTTTTTTTTTTTTTTTTTTTGGGTTTTTTAAATTTTTTTTTTTTGAATTTTTTTTAAAAAAAATTTAAAAAAAAACAACTTTTTTTTTTTTTTTATGGGTTTTTCAAATTTCTTAACCAATATTCTTAGCATATTTCATCTTCACTAACGTTTTATAAACGTTCTCGATTCGTTTGACTGCCTAACTAGTGGAATGAAACATATGGTTTAAATTAAAAGTAACTTTTCATTCACCTAACACAAAAATGAATAATTTAACAAAAGAAAATGTTCAGTCATAAAGGGCAACTTAATTAACTTTATTAAGGAATCATAGATTAGATTGTGGACCATTTTATTATAGTAATCTTATTGAAAGGAGCATGGTATGGGAATATATTGGAAGTTCTAGAAATAAGCTTTTTTCCATTAGATAGTGAAAAAAATTAATTGTAGAATCTGAAATGTGTGTAAATCTTATAAATAAGTAACAATAACTAAATATTCTTATACAGGATTAAATCAACTACTTTTCCTTTTCGACGGTATCAAATTTCGTTGGTTGTATATTTTGCTTTTCACTTTATACGCTAGCCTCAAACTAGAGAGATGATTCATTTCATTCTTCATTTTCTCGTATATCGGTTAAATAATTCTTGATAAGTGAATTTCTTCATTTATAAAAAATGAAACGAGTCATCACAAAAGCTATGAACTCACACGAAGTTGCATTTCTCAAATAAGGCTAGACCTCTCTGGCTAGTTCAACTGAAACTTCATATTATCTCTGTTAATTTGGAATAGTGGATAATATTTGTAAATTCTACAAAATGTATGCATAAAAAATTATGACTTATTATGAATAGGGGCCAACCGAGCAATAATAATGAAACATTTATTAGTCGAAGGCTCAAGATATATTGATAAACCCATATGTGAAATGATGGAAAACACAATTTTTTTTTTTTTTAAATTTAAATTTTTATAGGGTTGTTTGGCCATATTATATATCTAACATATCAACAAATTCCTACTTAATTAAATTCAGTCTTTTTATTTGTGTAATGTATTATCACATGATTAGTAATCCATATAAACAATTAATTAACATTAATAATCCCTTTCAATGACAATGATAGAGGATAAAAAATTATTCTACGTGTATACAAGTTATTGCGTTGATATAGGTACCGATTAGTATTCTTATTATTTAATGCGAATCTTAATATTAGATTAATTGGATCCACTAATATATTTCTTTTAAAACAATTTAAATAGATCTTATTCAGATTTATTTGATTATTTTAGTATTTATTTCATGTCAATGGAATTACGGTAAGTGTCGATTAATATTGAAATTGTAACGGCTATAATAAGGCCCCGTTTGATTGCACGAAATTTTTCATGGAACTTGGAATTCGAATTCCAACTTCCACTTTTGGCCTGTTTGATTGACAAAATTTTCCAGGGAATTGATTTTCCATGAATTTCTAGGTACAACACCTTAAAGCATGATTTTCCACCTTTTTTTTCCTAGGGGATAGGTAGTTTTTGGTTTTCCACCTTTTTTTATTTTTATTTTTTTTGCTTTTTTTTTTATTTTTTTTAATTGTTGGCAATGGGAACAAATTTTAGGAATAATTGTAAAAGAGGATATCCCTGAAATTGACAATTTCCACGTAAAACAAAATCAAACGAACATCAAAAAATACTTTTACTTCAACATTTTCCACGTGAAAAGTTTATACAATCAAACACAATAATTTACAATTTCCATGAAAACAATTTCTAGGTAATTCAATTCCCTGGAATTCATTTTCTTTCCACCTAAATTTCATATTCGCAATCAAACAGACCCTAATTGTTATTAACTTTATTTATTTATTTAATATATCACTAAGATAACAATATGCACGACAAAAGATGATTTTGACAACAATAATTAAAGTTGTTAATTACTTAAATTAAGTTTAAAGAAATGGATTATTATAAAAAATGATGTCGTTAGTTGTAATTTAGTGAATTTATACTTTTCTATTGAGGATTAATCAACTGAGAACATGCTTATTCTTATAAATTTGACAACTATTATGCCACGTTTACAATATTTAAATTAACTTAAAATGATCGTTTTGTTTCAATCTTATGAACGTATTATGTACGTCAATATACAGATTATGTGTTAATTAGGTAAAACATATTTTCCTGTGTTCAACTTCAATTGATTGATGTACTTTCATTCTGCTTTCAGCTAACTTCATTTATAATTTTACTTCAATAAAACTATATATGGACAAAAACCATCATTCTCCACGAAGATTGGTGTATTATTTGTGCTGATTGAACTACCTGACTTGGAGCAAAACCGGTATGAAATTATAAATTGAATGGAAAATACCGCTAAGGATAAAAATTCACATTGGATAAATTTGAAAATACTATACAACAAATAAAATTTAAGATTATAAGTCATCTAAACAAGATTGCTTTAAAGACGTAGCTCGTCTCAATGTGATATCAAGGCTCATTAACCTGAAAGGAGAAGCTTCATCCAATTAATTAAACTTAAATGAGCAATTGAGCACACAGATTTTAGGATTAATTTGCTCAAATGAAGCCACCATTTTGTAGAGGTATGTTAATCGGTATATTCCACTTCAACTATATACCTAAATATAGACTAACAATACTGTCACTGCAATACATGTTTGTGCCCAGTTTTCCATCTATTTTCTTTTTAGATTTCGGAATAGGGTTAATAGCACAAAACGTCCATTCATTTGATAATTTTTGCGAAAAATGTCTGTATGTTTCATTTTTTTTGCATTTTCGCCCTCATTTTAACGTTTCATTGCAGAAAATGTTATTTTCACCATTTTTAAAGTAAAATAATCAAAATACCTTCCTATTTAAATAAAAAAAAAAGAATAAATTACAATTTTACTCCTAAATGTTTTAAAAAGTGCAAGCGAGTCCAAATAATTATTAAAAGCTTAATAGCACAAAACTCTTTACATTTGGCTAGCAGTGTGCAAAATGTCCATACGTTTCAAAATGGTGAAAATGACGTTTTTTCGCAATGAAACGTAGAAATAGGGATGAAAATACAAAAAAATTGAAATGTAGGAACGTTTTCCGCAAGAATGTCAAATATAGGGACGTTTTGTGCTATTAAGCCTTATTAAAATTGAGACCATCGCCCAAACTTCGGTGGCACCAACTATTTCGGAGAGATCCATGCCATTGCCAACACACCAATCGACAATATTCACCAGGGTACCTCTCTTCATAGTCTTAAAACATCAACAAATGGTTCAACTTTATGGAAGTTCAGCAGTTTGGGCGATGGTTGGTCAGAGCTTTTTCACTTGTAAGGCGGCAGTCCCATTTAGATGAGAATTGGGGAGGGGGGGTGGGGAGGGGGGGAGAGAGAGAGCGGGCGAGTTTTTTGTTATTTTTAATAATTTAATAAGGCCTAATAACATAAAACATCCATACATTTGACACTTCTTGCGAAAAATGTCCCTACATTTCAATTATTTTTTCATTTTCATCCATATTTCTATGTTTCATTGCGGAAAATGTCATTTTCATCATTTTGAAATGTAGGGACATTTTGCACACTACAGACCAAATATAAGGACGTTTTGTGCTATTAGGCATTTTAATAATTATGTGGACTCACTTATACTTTTTAGAACATTTAAGAGTAATTCTATTTTTCTTTTATTTTTTTTGGTTTTATTTAAATATGAGGGTATTTTGATCATTTTACATTAAAAATGATGAAAATAACATTTTCTACGATGAAATGTTTAATAATGGCAAAAATGTAAAAAAAAAAAAAAAAAAAGAAATATAGAGAAATTTTGTATAATAAGTGTTAAACGTAGGGACGTTTTGTGCTATTAACCCTTTCCAAAAATAACTACAATAGTCTTTTGATCTCATTAAAAATTAACACTTTAACATGAGAATTGATTGAAGACAAACTCGCTACAGTTTCAAAAGTTAGAAACGACTCCACCAAAAATAAAATAAAAATAAAAATAAAAATAAAAATAAAATAAAAAACGAAGTTGGAAGAACTTATAATATGGCGAAGATATTGAAGACCACATGTACTATCTTACCTAACTCAAAATTCACTACTTTGAATTAAATTAAAACATAACTCCTACAGCCCTAGAATATATTATTTAAGATACCCATCAATACTTATCCCAAATTTTTTGGCTAAAGGGCTAACATTTGCATCACTTTTTTATTGTAAAGTTTAATACACCAGATTGTTATGCATAAGGAATTATATTTTATTTTATCACAATACAATGAAAAAATAATCAAGCAAGCTCAATGTTGAATCAAGATTTGACCATTATATATATGAGATGATGCAAGAAAGCATAGAGAATTTTCTTAATTCAATTTTCTTCTAAACCAATTAAGCTATCGTGTCAATGGTAGGTAGTATTGGGTATGTTAATTTGCCATTTTTCGATCTAGTTAATTTAATAACAATATTGCTGCATTAGAGACGCACATATTCTAAATCATATGACCCTGATTTTGTACATATTCGTTAGATTATTGACTCGCTTATTATCATACTTGAACTCGAAATGCCTGTTCAGCTATTCGCTAGTAATGAAGTCAAAGAACTTCATTCATATGCATTGACTAGAGCTATAACCAATTAATTAAAAGGGAGTTTAAACTTGACTTAAGTCAACTTAATACATGAATTGGACACAAAGATTCGAATTCGAGTTGCTTAAACCAATTGACAACATATAACAAAAATTTTGAAATCAATGAAGCAATTCCTTGTTTATCAGCAAAACCTTTTTGAACATATCACCATACCAAACTTGAGATTTCAAGGGGACATGCTTATGTTCGTTTTTACTTCAAATTCCTATTTATGGCCAACATAATTAGGAATTGACCAACTTAGACCATAATTTGGTAAATCTTTCCATTAAAAGAGTTAAATTGACAGTTTCTTCACATAGTGGAAAGGGTCATTTTCTGTCAAATTAACATAATTAAACCTTTAAAGCCTCTTTTAGGTTGTACTCAACTTCTAAAGAGCAAGAAATGTGTACCAATGACTTCTTGTCAAGTTGTCTTAATTCACATTTTTTAAAGATAGAACTATCAAGAAACTTCTAATAAATGGGTAAAGTAAATTTGTTATCTGCGTTATAATTTGTTATGTAAGGTTACATTATATTTTTCCCCCTTATCTTCTTCTAGAGCCTGTTTGGGAGTGATTTTTCTTCTTAAAAAATTGATTTTTTGATCGTTATTTCACTATTCCAACCGTCATATTTGACTTCTTCTCTCACAGGTGGACCCCGCTTTTCTCCTAACGGTCAAAAAATTAATTCTCAAAATCACTCCAAACAAATAAACAAGCTCATAATTTGTTTGGATGAAGGATGTAAATTTGTTCTAAACATGCCCTTAGGCATACAACGTTTAATATTGCAATCTTTTTAATAAGTGAAATTGTTTTATGTAATTGAATAGTTAATATTTTACAGCAATTGGCCTGGGAATAACAATGTTCGTGAGAGAAGTTAATACTTGATCACGTTCAGATAATATCATGACCGTTGGATTGACTAACTTAAAAAAAGGTTGAACCCCAACCTTAAGCATCCCCCACCGCCCCTGCCCTGGAGTATCGTGAGGGAGGTAAATCGCAGGTTATGCCTCCAAAGGTACAGGGTAGAAGACTGCTTGTACACTTGCACTTACCCAAGAGCCAAATCCATATTTCAGGATTCGAACCCTTGACGCAACAGCTTCAAGCAAAGCTTGATGTTTTGGTTTTTGGCACTTACCAGTGATTTTAGTTTCCATCAATATCCTTTGATTTATTACACTATTTTTTTCCCTCAAGTTTATCAATATAATGTTGATTTGTAACGTGGATGGATTGTATATGATAATATATCACAAAATGATTATTTGTGCATAATGTTATATTTTATTGCATTATGTATTTGTTATTTCATAGCTCGTGAATGTAAGAAAAAAAATTACAAACCATGTAAATTTAATAATTAGCAAATTAAAAAGCGTTGGTATTATGCAATGTGATTACACACTACCGATACAGTTTGTAAGTTACCATTTGAAAAATTACAAACTTTATAACATAATAAATAGACTAGAATTTACAATGATTATAAAAAAAAGTTGCACATTACTCCCTGAACTTTGAACAATATTGTATATTACTCACTATAAACTCGATATTTTTCAAAGTTAAATAGTTATGCTAGTGAGTAACGTACATCATTTTTCAAAATTTAGTGGCCAAAATTCGACATTTTAAATTTCAGTAAACAATTGAAGACATGGACCTAAAAAATAAAAATAAAAATTGTGAATTTTTTCTGAAATCTTGTTCAAATTCGCCTCAAGATTCCTACACCCAACTAGTAAGAAGGGAATTCGGGAATATATTGGTAACGTAAATGGATCCATAAATAACTTGTACACCATATAACTTGAACCAAGAACTTGCATCCTATGATCTTTTTAGTCTAAATTCTTCCTTGAATAATGATAGATGGAGATCATAATGTAGCAAAAATCTCACTATCACATAGACGATCATTTTGATTACTTAAACTTCTAAAAAAATCATGTCGGGACAAATTAAAAAAATCGAATCCACACAGTCACCTTCGCGGATTCGAACGAGCACAATAAGAAGACTAACATTGCTCTTCCTTTTTTGAGCTCTATCATTCAAGGCTACATATTTGACTCCAACAGAAGTTTCAATTCAGATTAAACTTTGCAATTTTTTGGTGGAACTCAAATTAAGGCTCCAGCTCATAGGGAGTGCACTTGAATAAATAAACATCCTGTGTCAAGTTTTATAAGTGCTTTCCATTGGTATTTTGACTGGGAATAAAGTTGGCATTCAGAATGTAAATTTATTGTATTGCAGAACAGAATTTGTCCCAAACTGAAATATCTAGCCCCCTCGTTCTTGATTGTGTTGGCTTAGATGGAATATACTGTATTAGACATGAACAAACAATATAACATTTTTCTTCCTCAGTACAATCTAATATAATACAATACACCTTACCAAGCAAGCCACGCTCATACTTTTATGCCTCTAATGAGCATGGAAGTGCGCCGTAAGACTAACCTATTTTCATGCCATAAGAATATGATGCAGCAATCTGTCCAAAAGTAAGCTTTATCTTTGGCGGTGGAGACCTGGGACCATTACTAGAAATGCTGATCATTTTTTTTGTTTGGTAAGATGAATTATATAGTTCTGAACATTAAGGCAAGAGATATTGTAATCAACCCATATTTTAATGTTAGTACCCCTTGCAAGCAGGGGATTCAGGCAAGTACAAAGACTCAAGATGAGAGCTCATCAAATAGTAGACCTAATGAAGGGTCCCAAATAAGAACATATTCTACAAACAGGCTATTCAAGAAATTTTAAAACTAAAATTGCAATATTAAAAGTATTAAAGCATCTCCACCAAGCCTCTGCACAAGCCAAATAAAGAAGAAAGATGGGGGCTAATGTCTCTGATGGGAATGAGACCAGTGAATCATCAACAATGAAGGGAAAAGTTATTGCATTCCGCTCCGCATCAAATTGAGACCCCAATTCGAAGTCTCAAAACAAACTTTAGAATTGTTAACTATTCTTTCAATAGCTGTTCTGATGCAACACCAATAGAAAAATTAATAAAGAAATAGAAAATCAATGAATCAAGAAGAAGAAATCAGGGGAAGGGATGGAAGAAGAAGAAAATAGGGGAAGAAGAAGGAGGAGGAAGAGGGGGAATTTCGCCACAAGCCACCAAAAATCTTTATTCAATCATCAACTGTCCATTACATGACGAAAAAGATTTAAATAACAAAAAAAAAAAAAAAAAAAAAAATAAAAAAAAAAAAAAAAAAAAAAAAAAAAAAAAAAACTAAAGAGAAAGGGTCAAGCCCATTACACAAGTCTATAAAAATAATTCAACTAAAATAAACAAAATAACAGTCCAACTAAACTGAAATAAATAAATTGGATGTCACTAAAATAAATAAATTGGATGTCCTCATCAACTCTCTCGAGGTGGGAGAAAACTCGAACCTTTTAAGTGGATATATCAATATAGGTTGTAGTCAATATCCCAACCATAAGTTAAGTGGTTGGACAAGCTTCTTCCGGGGTCTATATAAATGTGTCAGTGGAGGTCTGAATCTGGTGTCCTCACCAACTCCCCCTGAGTGGAGGGGAGGCAATCTGGGCTAAGAAAGATCCTGCTGACTCCGATAAAACTCCAACAAATCTGAATCCAATTGCTGTAGTGTCTACTGGAGATCCATGTACAGTCAGAATCTGGTCGCTCAACCCAACGAACAAGGAAGCGCTGAACCTCTCCATCATTAGTTAACACAGTTTCTTCATCTAAAATAGCATTAATTTTATCTTTGTATGTTGTAAGAGGTAGTAATGGGTTAGAAGTGGCCAAAGAATTAAGATCAAGGTCCACAGAAGGAAGTAATAGAGGATCATATAAGGGAATGAAAAGACTTTTATAAGCTACTAGGTCCTCAACATTGAAAGTAGAGTGGTAACCAAGGTGTGGTGGAATGTCAACAACATATGCATTTAGACCAACTTGCTTTAAAATTTTAAAAGGACCAGCACTACGAGCTTGCAATTTGGAGAAGGGTCCATGTAGATGCCGCTCTAGCCTAATGCGGACCATAACATAATCCCCATTGTTAAACTCAACACGTCGTTTATGCAAATCAGCTTGGAGTTTATATTTTGCATTACTGGCTTCAAATTGTTTATTAATCTCAATATGCAAATCACGAAAATGTTGTGCAAATGCTTCGACTGACACTCTATCTTGTGGAGACATAGGAATGAGATCTAACGACTTCCTAGGCATATACCTATGAACAACTTTAAATGGACTAATGAACGATTTATGGAACTGTTACACGTAATTTGAGCTATAGGAAGGATCAAATCTCAATTTCGAAGATTTTTCCGGACCAGACATAGTAACAAATTACCAAAACTACGATTAACTACTTCAATTTAACCGTCAGTCTGAGGCTGGCAGGCTATAGAAAATTTCAATTTGGTACCCATCTTTTGCCACAAAATTCTCCAAAAATGGCTAGTGAAACGAACATTCCTATCAGACACAATGGTCTTAGGAAACCCATACAATTTGACAATCTCATTAAAGAACAACATGACAACTTTGGACGTATCTGAGGTCTTGCTATAGGGAATAAAGTGAGCCATTTTCGAAAAACGATCGACAACCACAAAAATAGAATCATGTTTCTTTGGGGTGCGTGGAACTCCTAACATAAAATCCATACTAACATCTTGTCAAGGACAATTAGGGACGGAAATAGAAGTGTATAGGCCTGTGTTTTGCCTCTTCTGTTTGGCCAATTGACAAGTGCTACATGTACCAACAATTTTAGCCATATCTTTCTTCAAACTTGGCCAATAGAATTGGCGTTCAATCTCCTCTATGGTCTTATCACATCCAAAGTGACCGGCTAAACCTCCCACATGAACTTCCCACACTATGAAATCCCGCACTGAGGTTCGAGGGATGCACAATTTATTGGCTCTAAAAAGGTAAACCTCCTCAAGTCGAAAGCCATCTGTGATATCTGACTGTCCACCTTGCAAATCAAGAAAGATATCCTTAAAATCAGGACACGTCTCATAATCCTCCTCAAGCCTTTCAAAACTGAATACCTTGAAGCTCATGATCGACAAAAGGGAGACACGACGACTTAAAGCATCAGTTGCTTGGTTCTCCACGCCCTTCTTTGTTTTAAGACAAACGAGTAGGCTTGCAAATATTCAATCCAATGACCATGCCTAGAGCTCAATCTTTTCTGGGAGTTGAGGTAACAGAGGGTCTCGTGGTCTAAATAAAGAACAAACTCCTGAGGCAACAAATAGAGGCGCTAATAACGCAAAGCCTGGACAACCGCTTACAATTCTTTATCATAAGTTGAGTACCGTTGTTTGGCCTCATTTAACTTCTCATTGAAGTAGGCAACATGGTGACGATCCTGACTCAAGACTCCGTCTATATCTACCCCGAAAGCATCACACTCGACCTTAAAGACTTTGGAAAATTTTGGAAGACATTCGTTTTTTGACCAACTTAAAGGCCTTAGCCGCCTCTTGTGCCCAATAAAACTCCCATTTCTTCATGCACTCCGTAATACGCGCTATAATGGTGCTAAACCCCTTGATAAAGTGACAGTAAAATGTAGCTAAACCGTGAAAGCTCCTAACGTCATGAATAGTCTTAGGTTCAGGCTAGTCAAGAATTGCCTGAATCTTGGCAGGATCAGCAGATACCCCCGTCGAAGGGACAATGAAACCTAGGAAACCAACTGTATCGGTGAAGAAAGAGCACTTCTTGACTTTAGCATACAAATTATTTGCACATAGGGTAGAACAAACTTGTGTGAGATGGTCACGGTGTTACTCCTTAATCTTACTATAGATGAGAATATCATCAAAGTAGACAACAAGAAACTTACCCATGAAAGGTCGAAGAGTTTGTGTCATTACCCGCATAAAGGTACTCGGCGTATTGCTTAGCCCAAAAGGCATGACCAGTCATTCATAAAGACCATCTTTTGTTTTAAAGGCGGTCTTTCACTCATCACCGAGACGGATTCTAATCTGATGTTATCCACTTTTCAGATCAATCTTTGAAAAGATTGTAGCACCAACTATCATATCTAGCATATCTTCAAGTCTAGGAATAGGAAAATGATACTTCACCGTGATCCTATTGATAACACGACTATTCACACACATTCTCCAAGAGCCATCCTTTTTAGGCATCAATAGGGTGAGGATAGCACACGGGCTTAAACTCTCACGAACGAATCCTTTGTGAAGGGGGTCATCTACTTGCTTCTGGAGTTCAGTGTGCTCTGTAGGATTCATCCTATAATGAGGCAAATTCAGAAGGGATGCCCTTGGGATAAAATCTATGGCATGTTGAATGTCCCATAGAGGAGGTAGATGATCAGGTAGGTCCTCCGGGAAGACATCCTGAAAATCTCGAAGGAACGACTGAATTTCAGCAGGGCCCTCTGTTGTGGAGTTAGATGAAACCTTCTTGACTACCAAAGCGAACATAATTGAGTCACTAACAAGTGTGTGCTCAAACTCCGTAGGACTAATGATATGCAATCCCTTTCGTTCTACACTCTTCTTTGTTTCTTGTGAGCTTACACGGTTTGAGGGCAGTGGGTTAAGGTAAATCTTCTTTCCATTAAACACGAAAGAGCAAGAATTGATCGACTATAGATGGTTACATCTAGGTCAAATAACCAAGGTCGTCCCAAGATGATGTGCCTGACATTCATTGAAATGACGTCACACGATATATGGTCCTTATACTCGAGGAACTGGATAGGGGCTAGACAACTCTCCTTGATAGCTATATAAGAAGTATCAACCTAGGAGACGCTATACGGCTGAGGGTGAGGGACTGGCTTCAACCCTAAATCTTTTTCAATTGTGCTGTTCCAACAAATTTTGGGAAGAAAATAAGAAGAAATTTTGGATTGTATGAGAAGAATTATCCAAGATTCGGTTCTGATACCAAATTTGATGCAGCACCAATAGAATTATTAATGAAGAAAGAGAAAATCAATAAATCAAGAAGAAGAAATCAGTGGAAGGAATGGAAGAAGAAGAAAATAGGGGGAAGAAGAAGAAGAACAGGGAAGAGGGGGGATTTCGCCACAAGCCACCAAAAATCTTTATTCAATCATCAACTGTCCATTACATGCGAAAAAGATTTAAATAACAAAAAAAACCTAAAGAGAGAGGGTCAAGCCCATTACACAAGTCCATGAAAATAACCCAACTAAAATAAACAAAATAACAGTCCAACTAAAATAAAATAAATAAACTAGATGTCACTAAAATAAATAAACTAGATGTCCTCATCATGTTCAATATAGACAATGTTAGTGTAAATGTATCGTCTTCTTCGTAATACTTTTATCTTTTGGTTAAAGACAGTCATCAATTTCACAGCTTCACGGTGTGGACCTTGTCGATACATGGTACATGCGATCGATGTATTTGCAGAAATATATTTGGATGTAGACTTCATCAAGATTGATGTTGATGAGTTGGATGTAAGTAATTTCCATAATTAAATTGTTAAGCAATTATGTTTTCGAAAATAATGATGCTTAGCAATGAACGATATGCAGGATGTTACACAGGAATTAGGAGTAAAGGCAATGCCAACTTTCATACTAATAAAGAAAGGGAAAGAAGTTGATAAGGTTGTGGGAGCTATAGAGATGATCTCTAAAGAAGATTAAGAAACAAAGAATCTGATACAGATCAGCCTGCAAGAATTAGAACATATTAATATGGTCATGTATTTGGTGTTGTATGTCATCAAATAACCTAATTTTGAATTTTTAAGTCGTTATTAATCTTGGAATATGTTTGAATTTGGTTAAGCAACAATGAAGATTTACGTGCATAAAAAATGTCATAGAAATCATGAAATTCGAGAAGCAAATAGTAAAAGAATTTAAACGGAAGAAAAGAGAACTCATAGAAACCAACATATATTTTCTCAATGAAATTGATAAATAAACCAGTAGACAAATATCTCCCAACAAATGAAGTAATAAAAATCGTAATCAACACTCGAAAATAAAGCATTATTACATTCTTATTTTACTGCTATCTTGTTACTCTAAAAAGTTTCAAGGTGAAGCTGGAGTTGCAACTAACGATTGTTAAATAACCACAGAATCTGTTTCTCCGACTATCCACGGTAACCTTTTCCAAGGTGAATATGTTAAATATTTACATTTCATTTCTAAATTAGATATAATGGTAGTAATTTATAATCCTTGAGTCAAACCTGCATTAGTTGGTAGTCCTGCCGAACACCCTTCTCAAATCTGATTTCTGTTCTGCAGTAAGCCTTGACGGAAATTTGACATCAAACTTGATCTTTAAGTCTCCATTCTTACCAGGTTCTTTTGATATGGGCATTCCTTCATTTTGGATCACCATCTCATGACCTGGTTTGACAATATTGGATACTGTAATGGTGAGAACTCGTCCATCCAATGTTGTCAAGTTGAGAGTCTTCCCCGTAAGAGCATCAAGTAGGGAAATCTTCCGATTGACGACTAGATCATTGCTGTTCCTCTTAAAAATAGGATGGGGCTTCTCGTCCACTATGAAAATAAGGTCTCCTGGGCTAGCAAAGGGCTCATGGTTCCCTTTCTCGGGGAAAGTAATCTTTGTTCCATTCTTCCAACCAGGTTTAATAGTTATTGCCAAGATCTCTTCAATTGTGCTAGGCTTACTGCAATTATGATTTTGCACACATTACATAGTGAAGAATAAATTACAGAGTGACATAACGAAAACTGTGACAGTACCCCAATTGAAATCTCACCAAGTTCGTCAGTAAACAATCATTCACCTCAATCTAAATTGAACTTCAATTAACGACGGAAAGCTGCACCTTCTTAGCCACTTTTAAAAACTAATAGAAAATTCCAATTCTGTGATTAGAAATGTGCATAAAACTGCATAGGCATGTCCATTTACTCCTTAAATTAATTATCTGCACTCAATTCCCTAGAACAGGCAAAAGCTATAAATTAGCTACGCGCTAACATAAACCAGCACCAATCCTATCATTCTTAAGAATAGGACTCGCGTATGTAAGAATACAAAATTACGTCCATCCCCTCGCTAAAAGCTTTAAGTTTTCTCACGAGATAGTCCAATATAGTATCAAATTATGCACTTGAAATGCCTTTTTGCTAAAAAGCTGAATTCAGTGGATGTTAAAGACTAAACTTAGATAGAAAATGCGTCCCAACTCTAAAAGCTGTAAGCTTTTTTTTTGTTCTACAATGGCGGCTCGAAAAATTAGATTGCAACGAAATTGGATATTAAAAAGTCACAAAATAGAGAATATTTTGATATACCTACCCAGAGTCATCAAGAACAGTCCTGGAGATCTTCATCTTCCTTTTTGATCCATTGTACAGCTCCTCCAAGCTACACGACAATTTATTCTCCAGTGGCGCCGCCTTCTTCAACTTCCTGGGTCCGCCTCCGCCGAATCCATCAAAAAGCTCCTCGAAAATATCCTCAGCATCCCTCGAATTAAACTTAAACCCTCTACCTCCTCCACCATTCGGAGGATATAAACCAGACTTCAACGCTTCTTCTCCGTACAAATCATAAATCTCTCTCTTCTTCGGATCACTCAGCACATCATAAGCCTCTGATATTTGCTTGAATTTCGCCTCTGCTTCCTTTGTGTTCACAGCATTCTTGTCGGGATGCCATTTCATCGCCATTTTCTTGTAAGACTTTTTCAGGTCTTCTTCACTCGCATTTCTCGAAACTTTCAGTATGTCATAGTAATCAACGCCCATTTTTGTGGGATCAAAAAAAATATTCTGGCGACGGTGTAATGAGAACACAATGTGTATGTATATCTATAATGAGATTTTGGTGGGTGGGGTAGATCTGGGTCGGTCAAGTCCCGCCGAGTCGGCCGGTCGTCAACGTTCCGAATGCACAACGCAGCGGAATTGCGGATATTACGTGTGATATTTTTAAGGAAATCAGCTAAAATGACAGGGCTTTGACAAAACACAAACAACAGCTGATCTAACGTTGTGAAAATTCTAAGGAATATTTGGAGTTGTTAATAAAATAATCTCATGTTTAACAAAGTGTTTTGACATTATAAGATGGTTATATATCGATGCTTAAATTATGTTAAGCATCGATAATGTTCCGATGCTTAATATAAATTAAGTATCTGTACTCATTAAATCAATTCTCAGTATATCTGTGTATTTAAAAAAGTTAAATAACATTTAGAATTAAATAGTGTAATTTTTTTACATTTTAGGAAATAAATAAATAAATAAATTATACTGGGTAAAGAGTCTCTCTCAATGTCAATTTTTTGTTTTTTTTATCACGATTAATCCAATTATAATTTTATGTCAAAATTTCTCAAGCTTAAGGAATCACGCCTCCCACATTTAAACTTCTTCTCTTTTATTAATTAAAATAGGAGTTTTATTACATGTACATCAAAATTTACATAATTCATTACATAATCCTACATGGCACTCACCTTGTATCAGTTTAAAACATAAACAATTTTTTCATCTAATCTTTTCCTTGCACATCGTATTAGATAATCCATTACGTATATTTTTTATGCACGAGTAGAATAATCCTTAAAATGGACACAAGTTACTTACTTTAATTGATAAATATACATTCAAAATAAGTTAATTACTTAAGCCTCTATTTGATGAAGATTAAAATCATATTTTTGGTAAATTTTAATAAAAGTTGATAAAAATGCATTATTAAAAAGCTTTGAATCCACGTTAACATTAATTGTTAATTTTGAATTAAATTAAAATTTTGATTTTAATCGATGCTAAATATATTTACAAGTAAAATATAATTGTACTTATTAGCCAAACATTTGATAATTGATGACAGGCATGTCATCTTAAGCAATGATTTTAAATAGGGCGAGTAAGGTGGAACAGAACGTGCAGACGCGTCGTGTCGTGTGAGGTTGAAGAAATATGCGGTTAAGCCGTTAAGGAATCTCTTTTGGATTTTTTCGACGTCGTTCCTATAAAACAGTACGCTACGTCGTTTTATTCTTTTGAAGCGAGGGTTGGACTATTGGGCCCTAGAGTTGATATTTCTGGGCATTTCATAACACACTAGCTGGAGAAAATTTTATATTTAAGTATGTGTTTAGTTGTAAGTATGAAATTTGAATTAAAAATAGAAATTTCTAGGTAATTTATTTGCTAAGAATTTATTTACATAGAAATTGTCAATTAAATGTGCTTGATTGATTTAATTTTTCACCTAAAAAATATTATACTTATCCATTTTTTATTGATGGGAAGATAAAATAGAGTGGATAGATGGGAAAGAGAAAGTGAAAGTGAATGAATTCCTTAGAAAATAAAATCTTATTTCTCCTAAAAAATATATTTTCCTTGATTTTGAGGAAAATATATTCACGTAATCAAAAGTAGGAAAATATTTTTCATGAAAAAGGTTAGCAATCAAATGGTGAAAAAAAGTAGAAATTTGGGTGAAAAAAATCATTTTTCATGTAAAATATTGATAATCAAATGCACCCCAAGAGTTTAACAATAATCCATTTTAAAAATAAAAAAAATAAGGTTTAAAATTTGAAAAATTAGACACTATTAAATTTTGGTTATAAAATAATTAATTAAAAATTTATTTTTTTAATTATTTATATTAAGTTTACAAATTTATACAATTCGGTCAAATTATTTTTGGATCACAAAGCACAAATTTTATAGGTCACAAAATCAAAATTTTTTAGACACAATTTAGTTATCGATTACAAATCACAAATTTTTTAAGACACGGTTCAAATATTTAGATCACATATTATTTATTATTGACAAAATATCCAATTTATTGATCATGATTTCAAACAATTGATAACAATTAACCAAAGATTGGTCACAAACGTCCCCACCCAACGTTATCCCACCTACAAACAATCGCACCATCGCCACACCAATGACCAACATTATTACCACTTCACCAGTGCCGCCAATATCATCACCCCCACAGCCAACATCCCAATCACCACCAAAAAATCAAATTCAGGTCCAAAATTAGAGTCGAGCGCCAGTGACGAACACCACCCCCTGCTCCAACGAACCAGCACCTGCACCACTCCCACCTCACCATCTTCGCTCGTACCACCACTATTCCAACCAACCACCAACACCACCACAACCACAACCACACATAATCGACTTCCATACACACAGAACTCACAATGATCAGCACATATACACCATAGATTGCCCACCTCCACCAACATCCATTGTCAAGGGCGGACGCAAGGGAAGTTTTGGGGGGTCACCTAACCCCACATCTTTTGAGTGTTTTTTTTCCCCTCTCAATAAAGTCCTGATTAATATGAATTAAAATCTAAATTTTAATATAAATCAAAATTAAAGATTAATTTAATATCGAATTTCATGGGATTCATAAATTTTCAATTTTTATCAAAATTTACTGGAAATTTATTTTAATCTCCATCAAATAGGGACAAAATTACAATAGATTTAAACTTTTCCATTTTTCTTGCACTCTTGTGACTCTCGCTCATGTATTTTATCAAAACCTTAACTCTTCTAATTTTTTAAATTTTGTCTATAATTTCTCTACAAATTATAACATTTACTTCATTTCCTAATCATGTTTTGAACATAAATATACATTTTCTCCAATCAAATTGTGTATGTAGAATGAGTCTTAAATGATTATAATCCAATTGACTTATATCTAACAAATTGTGGTTATTTGATTGTATATTAGTAGTGAATATTGATTATATGTTTTTTTTTCTTTTTATTACTTGAATTAATTGTTTATATAAAATACATTATAAATTCTTTAAACGTAAATATGCATTTTCTTGTGATGATCAAATTATTAATAAAAGGACTGTTCAAAATTAAATGGATGAAAATGATGAACAAAATATTAATGAAGGAATGTGTTTTTAAACTTAATTTTGCGTTTTCTTGAGTCAATTATGAATTATTTAAAAATCAAGAACAAAATATTCGATCTATTCAAGTTTGATTGTGCCCCCAACTCAAAAAGTCTGCATTCACCCATGTCCATCGTCGCCACTACAACCGCATAATCACCACCCGCACTAACAACCATCACCACCACCTACATCACATCGTCAATCACCAACACGACAGTAAACAAGATGAAGAGGAAATAGAGGTAGATTAGAAATAAACCCATCATCGAGGTGTCGCAACGATGGTGGATACTTTCTGCGCATGGCGAGGCTGTTGCGCTTCACGGCATAGGCTGTGCATCGTAGCCACAACCACACCACAAGTCTCGCACTGCATAATCGCACGAAACATCTTTGCTGCGCACTGTTGCCTGCTTAATCAATGAAGAGTCATTGAAGGTCAAGCGTATTCTATGAGAGTCATCGTTGCGTAATATCGAATCTTACACATCGAATCTATGAAGACTGGCATGCTTTTAGAGAGAGAATTGAGTTGTAGATGGAAAAATGAATTAGGTTTGAATTGGATGGAGTGGTTGGGGTGGGTAGTAAATTAATATAACTTCTAATAATAATAATAATATTATTATTATTATTAAAAAGATTAATTATTATCTGATTTTTGAATAAATAAGTTATAAATCTGATTTTTGAAACGAGGAGTTAAAAACTGTGTGTGGCTGTAATTTCCACGGTAGGTTTGGAGTCTAATATCAGTACCATTTAGGCCCATTGGAAAGTTAATGGTTTGTATGAAACTGAAGGAGATTGATAGATGATGTTCTTTCAAATATTCCTCGTCCTTTTTTGTGGATAGTATTTCCCCTTCCACTTGTTGGAATTGATCGAACTATTTAGATGTTGATGTGTAGATGTGAAACGCATTTCTGTGCATAGATATTTTCAAATTGGTAATAATTACAACGTAACGTGGACTTAATTCGAACATCTGTAACTCAATCCACTCTCAAATAGACAACACAAGAATCTGTAATGAGAAAAGGGTGAAGATAATATATTTGAGCTGCGTTTATGTAAATGATTCATTAATGGTCTCCAGGCAAGTCACTTGTATCCAGGTATGAGCGAATGCTTGGCAGACTGGCCTTTCTGTATCTGTCAACCGATCGAATTGTTTCTATAAGAGAAAGGGAGGTATTTCGTGCGGGTTAAGTCGCTAACAATTAAAAAGGATCAGACGATTGTGTGAGGGACGAAACCTCTTGAGACAAAGTCCCAAAAAGGGGTGTTCTTTTATTGGCGATGAACTTTACAATTAGAAACGAAAAACAACGTGCCTCCAAGGGGCGCAAGCACACGAGTTACAGAAAGAAAAGTGTTTAAGTCTAAAAGCTAAGGAAATGAAAGTTACATATTCTCTGTTCGAGAGTTTTGGATTCGGTCTTCTTGCTTCTGCGTCCTTTCTCCCTTTTATACCTCATAGACGATCTTTTTGTGATTAACTACTCTAAAAACTGCTTGATCGTTCTATAACTACCCACTTTCTTTGTAGTGGCCATTTTGTCATGAAATTGCCTTTTAACTGCTGCCATTATCTTTCATCGTTCAACCGCTTTCGATTGAATTCCTTGAGTCGTGGAACGTGATAAGGCTACTTTAACAACTGCCTTGATAACTGCATTCCTTGATAACCACGATGCGTTGTGTTTGTTGATACTTTGGGTGACTTGAAGGTTTGGGCGAGAGTAGAATAACAGCTCTGGGCGATTGTATGACACTCCATTCGTTCAGATTCTGGGCGACTTGCAAACTTGGGCGATGGCGTTACCGCATTCTTGGGCCCCTTATTTGGGCCTTCACCTTGATTCGTTCGATTGGACTTCGTTCTTTGGGCTATCCGATTTGGGGATCCTCCAATTGGGCTTTACTCCTTGGGCTGTTCGATTTGGGCTGAACTTTTATGTGTCAACAATTACCCCCCAATATGGCAGAATTAATAACAATTATTGAATTTTGCCATATTCACTTCATATTTCCAGCGACGTTCGAAATTCCCAAGAATTTCAATCATTGTTTCCTTCTATAACTTGAAAAAGTGCGTCGCTTTGCAAACCCTTATAAACCCCAAACATGCCATTTCACTACTACCAAACCACGCCTCATATTTTATGCATCTCTTTCACGATTCACTGTTCATCTTTTGCTTTCTTGTTACGTAACCCTGAGAAGCTTCGTTCATTCTCCAATGGCTGCTTCACAATCTCAAGCTAGCGATTTCTTTAGTTTTGATGACTTTCAGAAACTTCTGAGTCGCCCATACATAACCCCAAGTTTTCTCGCGCCCGCCGACGTTGGACGTAATGAGTTTTACTTGGGTCCTTTCTTCAACAATGCGGAGGCAGTTGAACAGGCGACGGTGGGTCAGCTGTTTCCTTGCACTCATGGCCCTCCTTTTCTAAACTCTTTGCCACTGGGGCCACTTCGCGAAAGAGGTATTCGCACTTGGCCTAAATCTGACGTAGCTTTTTGTAGGTGGCATGCTCGCCTTGTGGGCCATGGTCCTACTAAGGCACTTTTTGATAGCGCTAGGATTTCTGATTTGTTAGAAGTCTCTATTCGCCCCCTTACTTTTGATTCAGAGCTCTTTTCGATTTCTTTGAGCTTTTGGTCCCCTGAGTATAACACCTTCATTTTTCCTCTTGGCCCCATGTCTATTACGTTAAGGGATGTTGGGGCCCTGGTGAATTTACCACCTTTGGGCGATACCATTTTCCCAGGTATCTTAGTTTCTGGTGGCGCCCCACAGTTTGGTAAAAACTATACCGACTCTTATTCGAGCCTGCAGACCCTCCACAATCATTCGAGTGCTGAGCCTATCCATATTGAGTGAGTGGCCTTCTTTTTAGTTTGGCTTTGTAAATATGTGTTGTGCGTGCTAAGTATAAGGCCTTCTCTGAGTTATTTACCCATAGCACACGAATTGGCGCGTGACAGGCCTTTGAATTTATGTTCTTTGTTTTTGGCTGCCCTTTATAGAGGCATGTCCTCTCTTCAAGCTCAATTGAAGAACGGTGCATCTCCCACTGGCAGTGGACCTCTTTGGTTCACTCAACTGTGGTTGAGATCCTATTTTCCATCGCTTGGTGCTCCATCCATTTCTCGTCCTTCTGCTAGCTGTTACGGGCTAGTTATGGAGCCCTTAACTCCTGTAAATATGTCCAGAAGGGACATTTTTTCATTTTTTTATTCTTTAGATTCAATCTTTTCCTTTTTTCCTTTTCCTCCTTTTTTGACTCCAAACTATGTGCATCCCCCTTCCACCATAGATAGCGCGAGCACCTCCCTACTCATTTGAATTCAGTTTTTAACTGGGAGGGAGCTATTTAATGATATTCTAACTGGGACTAATGCCAAAGCAGGGGTAGAAATTTATGCTCCCCAATTTTTTGCTCGCCAGCTTGGTTTTGGCCAAACTTGGCCTGTTCCTCTTTGCTATTCGAAGAACTTAATTGACCGTTTTCATACCATTAATAAGGCGGAAGCAGAGGCTATAAACGCTCGCAACCTCCATTTATCAAGCCACTTTTCATTAGCCCCTTTTAATTCTTGTCATGCTACTCACCCTCTTTTTGAACAACTCTGGCCATCGGTGAAGCGCAGATTATTTGCGACTGAGGCCAATCGTGCCTTTCATTCATTAGACCAACCGAGTATTTCTTCTCCTCCTCCTGTTTTGGTCACTCCTTTGTCTATTCGGAGCCCCTCTCCTTCTCGTCGTACTAAATAATCTGCTCGTCCATCTTCTTCTCTCCCCGCCAGGCCTACTACGGCCAAGAGTGCTCCAAGCCGCAAACGGTCAGCCTCAGCATCTCCCATTCTGGAGGATGATGTTGATGATGATGATGATGATGCCCCTCTTATCGTCAGGAGGAAGGTAATTAAATCGGTCTATTTACAAGTATGCTTTTCCACATTTGAAACTTTTCTGTGTACTGATGATCTTTTGGACTTTTCAGAAAAGCTCAGCCTCCCCTTCAAAGGCTTTGGCATCGACAACTCCTGCTCCATCATCCTCTGCTGAGACTACTTCATCCAAACCGGTTGGTGATGGGACCATGCTTAAAGATACATCTTCAGTCCCAGAGTTTTCATCACAACCCATGGATGAGCCACCTTCTTCCCAGGGTGTCGACCCCCCAATCATCGAAGCAAAAGGTAATTCAGTTTTTGATGTCTTACCTTTGCTTGTGCTATTGGTTTCTGATTTGTTGCTCTTGAACCTTGCAGATACTCCTATGAGTCCGCCCGTTGTGGCAACATCGTCTCGCTCGGACAAAGGGAAGTCCTCACGAATGGATGAGTCGTTGGTGGCAAGTTTGACTGAGGGCGCGCCATCTTCTACGATTGTCGACGAGGTAGTTTTTCTTTTTGTTTCATTTCTATTTTCACCTTGTTCATTGTAGTGAGGATTTTTAATATTGGCAATCTTCTTTGCAGGATGCTGACAGGATTGTGCGTTCTATCCAGGATTTGTTCGCTTCCTGGGGGCAGGTCCAAATGCCTCGCCCTGCTCCATCTGATTGTCCTGCTGCTTCTTCAGAAGATGATTTGAAGTTCTTGAAGGAGTTGGTATTTGAGTAGGTATCCTTCATGGATATGGACATTGGAAGGGCTAGTGCTGCCAGACACAAGGATGAACTTGAGCATTTGAATGCGAAGTTAGAGCAAGCACTGACACTTCCGTCGCTCAGTCTTTCTGCCTACTTTAAAGCGACGTTGAAGGTCATTCACTCCGAGGTCCTTTCTATGCTGGCCAAGAATGCTGAACTAAAGGCCAAGCGTACTCAATATCTTCGAGCTGTAGCTGAGAAAGAGTCTTTACGCATGGAGATCAACAAGGCTAAGGACGAGTTGAAAGAAATCTCTTCCGAAGTCATGATTGAAGACTCTTTGATGGTTAACTTGGCTGCTCAGATGAGGGAACTTCAAGCCCAAATGGACGATTGCAGGGCGAGGATGGCTGCTAAAAAGCGCAACGCCTCTCAGGGAATTGAGCGAACTAAATCCTTGATCGAACAGTACTAGAAGTTGGAGGTTGATGATGATGACGTTGCGGCTGAATTGAACATCACTTCCTCCCGGCAGGACGAGGATTGGGAAAAACTTAGGGAACGAATTCGTTCCTTATGGGGTAGACTGTAATTAAGACATACGATGTCTTTTTCTCTTTTGTAATTTTGTTGATTATTAACGAACATTAACTTCTTGTGCATTTATTTGACGTTTATTTTCTAATCATCAATTCTTTAAGCACTTAACTGCTTTGCACTAAGAATCTTGTCTATTCCCTTTTGATATTCCCACTACTGTTCCCAAGACTTAGGGCCATTTAATTCCGTTTATTAGACAAAAATGTGGTTGTTCATATTCTGTCTCTTCATCTTCACCCCCTATAAATGTTTCGCATTTTTCATCCTCTATCTTCATCTCTTCATTTTCTTATTCGAAACCAATTTGCTGCCATTTCTTGACATTCTGACGATCAACCTGATCCAAAAATGGACTGTCTAGTCCGTCCGCCTTATATTTACCTTGATGTCACCTTTGGTATGGGAGGTATAGGAAATATTTTCTGGCCAGCAGCGAAGTTTTTTCCTGCAAAATTCTTCCCATCGTCTCTTTGTTCTTCACAAGGAGTCAATGATGGGAGGCAATTTTTGGGCTGCTTGTGGGTCACTTTGCTTGCTGAGAGTGCTTCTCAGCTTGCCTGTTGAGAGTGTTTCTCAGCCTCGCCATTGCAGCGATGCATTTAGGAAGGTGGTGAGGACAGTACACCCTCTCACTCGTCAACCCCACCTTTGCAGCGATGCATTTAGGAAGGTAGTGTGAAGCTTACTCAGCGATCAACTGGGAGATCATCTTACTTTAGTTGTATTTTGTAACGCATCCATTATTTGTATCTTTTGTATTCATGTAATGAACTTTTGATAATAAAGAACTTTATTCGAACGTATTTCGCTCTGTCTTTATTATCTTTTGATCGCTCAGAATGTTTGGTTATGTTTTTATCTGTTCACATTCCCATAAAGAAGGAACATATTTTTTCAAATATTTGCCGTTAATAAATCTCACGTGCTTGGTGCCGTCTAAATCTTCCAAGTGGTATGCTCCATTAGGCAATACACTGTTTATTTTGTATGGTCCTTCCCAATTNAAATCTTCCAAGTGGTATGCTCCATTAGGCAATACACTGTTTATTTTGTATGGTCCTTCCCAATTGGGCGACCACTTCCCGTATTTTGGATCCTTGGTATCCAAAGGAAGAATCGTCTTCCAAACTAGTTCATCCAGGTTGAACGACTTGGCTATGACTTTTTTATTATAAAA
Organism: Olea europaea var. sylvestris; assembly: GCF_002742605.1. NCBI lineage: Eukaryota > Viridiplantae > Streptophyta > Magnoliopsida > Lamiales > Oleaceae > Olea > Olea europaea. The sequence goes on along the minus strand of NC_036247.1, from coordinate 13,112,181 downwards.
TTTAGCCATTCTTTGCTTTTGAACTTGCAACCTATCTAAGACGTCCAATTTCAATTCGTCTAAACTCAATAAATTTTGAACTAGTGATTCGGCATACTCGTCGTCATTCAACTTATGTTGCAAGCACACTCGAATTGATTATACGTTGATTTCCATAGGCAAAACAGCCTCCTGTCCCTAAACAAGTTGAAAAGGAGTAACTTTGGTACTTGACCGAGGTGATGTTCTATAAGCCCATAAGGCCTTGTTCAAACATTCGTGCCAATTTTTGGCGTTTTCATCTATCATCTTTCTGATGATATTTTTCAGAATCTTATTAGAAGATTCTGCTTGTCCGTTGGATTGAGCGTAGTACGGTGTGGAGTTTACCAATTTAATCCCAAACTCGCTCAAAAATTTGTTCACTTGATCCCCATTCAAAGATGTTCCGTGATCTACCATTAAAGTTTGTGGAATTCCAAACCTATAAATAATGTGATCACGAATAAACTCTATGACATTCTTTTGGGTGATCTCTTTCAAAGGTACCGCTTCTACCCATTTGGTGAAATAGTCGGTTGCAACTATAACAAAAGTATGTTGCTTGGACGATGGAGGGTAAATCTTCCCTATCAGATCTATCGCCCAACCTTTGAACGACCAAGGTTTAATAAAAGGTGCCATCTCTCGTGCTGGTGCCCTTTGTATTGGACCATGTTTTTGGCATGCTAAACAACTTTTTGCATACTGAACGCATAGTTCTCCCATCTTTGGCCAAAAATATCCACTCCTAATAATTAACCATCTCATCCTTTGGCCAGTTTGATGAGCTCCACATATCCCTTCGTGCACCTCAGCCATGATCTTTTTGGCTTCTTGCAAACTTACACACTTTAGTAATAAACCATCAGAGCGTTTCTTAAACAACTCTTCATCTATTAGTGTGTAATTCAGCAAACATAACTTCGTTTTTCTACTAATCCCTCCATTAGGTTCTTTAAGGAACCTTTTAATTTCTGTTCTCCAATCCACTGCATCTCCATCTTGTATACAGTGAAGTTCAATTTTTCTTGCCCTTCTTTGAATCACGGGCAATATGATTCCATATTCACAAGTAGACTTCCAACTCAAAACCTTTGAGTACCCTGATGCCATTTGGGCTAACTCATTTGCCATGTCGTTATATATCCTATTAACGCATTGGAGTTCTACTTGATCGAATTCTTCTAGTAATTCTTGGGCGATCTCGTACTGACTTATAATGGACTCACTTTGGCATTTAAAATCACCGATCAATTGATGGATCACCAATTGAGAATCGCCCCTAACGATCACATTTCTTATTCCCATATCTACCATTAGTTCTAGGCCTACAATTAAAGC